>NC_080544.1:112548723-112718723 GCF_028640845.1 Ahaetulla prasina
AGAAAGGAAAGAAGGAAGAAAGAAACAAGGGAAGAATGAATGAATGAAGGAAGGAAGGAAGGAAGGAAGGTGGGTGGGTGGGAGCCAGGAAATAAGGAGATAAGAAAGAAGGGAAAGAGTGAGGAAGAAAGGAAAGAAGGAAGAAAGAAAGAAGGAAGGAAGGAAGGAAGGTGGGTGGGTGGGAGCCAGGAAATAAGGAGATAAGAAAGAAGGGAAAGAGTGAGTGAGGAAGGAAGGGAAGGAAGGAAGGAAGACATAAGGGAAAGAGGGAGGAAGAAAGGAAGGGAAGGAAAGGGAAGGAAGGAAGGAAGGAAGGAAGGAAGGAAGAAATAAGGGAAGAAGGAAGGAAGGAGGGATCCAGGAAATAAGGAAATAAGAAAGAAGGAGATAAGAGGAGGGAAGGAAGGAAATAAAAGAGGGAGGAGATGAGAAAGGAGGCAGAAGGGAGGGAGGAAAGAAGGAGATAAAAGGAGGGAAGGAAGGAAATAAAGGAAGGAGGGAGGAGATGAGAAAGGAGGGAGGGTCACTGACCCACCCCTCAGCGAATCAATTGTTAACTTATTGCTGACCAAAGTCTCCTGGTTTTACGCTGAGTCAATGAGGCAGAGGACAGAAAAATAAAGCCGGAGGAGAAGAAACTGGTTGGACTTTGTTCTCCAATCTCTTCCAGCCTGGTCTCCTTCTGATCAGGGGAACCTCCCTCCCCATCATACATTCCGCCTTCTGGGCTGGGAGTGATGGTCTCTGAAGTCCTAGAGGAGACTAAATTAGAGTCAACATTCACCCTTGTTGGGCCACGCCGCAAAGAGTGAAACAGGCCTTTCTAGAGAGATCAAGGAGATGGTTTAGAGCAGGGGTCTCCAACCTTGGCTTACTCTCTTGTAATCCCTTCCTCTGCAATCTCTCCACTTTAAGAGATTAAGAGGAAAAGAAAAAGATATGGCTGACTGGGGATTTCTGGGAGTTGAAGTCCGCCAGGCTTAAAGTTGCCAAGGTTGGAGACTCCGGGTTTAGAGGTCCTCTAATGTTCTAGATTAGGGGTCTCCAAACTTGGTCCCTATAAGACTCGTGGACTTCAACTCCCAGAGTCTCTGGGAGTTGAAGTCCACAAGTCTTAAAGGGACCAAGGTTGGAGACCCCTGTTCTAGATTAGTGTGTTGACTCAATAGAAGGACATCCTTGCGGGCTGCAAGTGTGCCAGTTCGGCGTGGCTGGGTCCCTACAACAGATTTAATCAGGTCAGGAGGCTACGCATCTGAACATCTGCCCACTTCTAGGAAGTTTGGAGGTGGAATCCCATCTCCACGTCTTTGCTTTCTAAGATCAAGGAAGATCGCTTGACCCCGTTGTCATTTATATGGTAATGTTTTAGGGGGTAGTTGCGACTTCCGTGAAGCCGAGATTTATGCCAGAACCTGGATAAAAAAACCTGTAGAGAATCTCCGTCGTCCAGGTCGGGGTTGGTCCCAAAGGTGCTTTTTTCAGGAGGCAACTGGACTTCCTGGTTTTTTCTTTTGAAGACGTTTCGCTTCTCCTCCAAGAAGCTTCTTCAGCTCTGACTGGATGGTGGGGAATGGAAGGATTTATACCTCTGGCAGACAAAGCTGGTCATTTGCATCCTTTTAGAGCATCATTGAGGCCACTTGGAGGTTTGTCTGTGTCCTCAGCGTCACAATAGAATAGAATAGAATAGAATAGAATAGAATAGAATAGAATAGAATAGAATAGAATAGAATAGAATGGAATGAATGTTGGAATGAAGAATAGAATAGAATAGAATAGAATAAATAGAATAGAATAGAATAAATATTGGAATGAAGAGTAGAATAGAATAGAATAGAATAGGATAGAATAGAATAGAATAGAATATAGATTACAGAATAGAACAGAATAGAATAGAATAAATGTTGGAATGAAGAATAGAATAGAATAAATAGAATAGAATAGAATAAATGTTGGAATGAAGAATAGAATAGAATACAATAGAATACAATAGAATACAATAGAATACAATAGAATAAATATTGGAATGAAGAATAGAATAGAATAGAATAGAATAGAATAGAATAGAATAGAATAGAATAGAATAGAATAGAATAGAATAGAATAGAATAGAATAAATATTGGAATGAAGAATAGAATAGAATAGATGTGACGACACAACAAATCTGGTCCTTTCCTGCTGCTCAGAACAGAACAGAACAGAACAGAACAGAACAGAACAGAACAGAATAGAATAGAATTTTTTATTGGCCAAGTGTGATTGGACACACAATGAATTTGTCTTGGTGCAGATGCTCTCAGTGTACTCAAAAGAAAAGATACCTTCGTCAAGAATTCTAGGGTACAACACTTAATAATAGTCATAGGGTACAAATAAGCAATCAGGAACCAATCAATATCAATATAAATTGTAAGGATACAAGCAACAAAGTTAGTCATACAGTCATAAGTGGAAGTAGATTGGTGATGGGAACGATGAGAAGATTAATAGTAGTGCAGATTCAGTAAATAGTCTGACAGTGTTGATGGAATTATTTGTTTAGCAGAGTGATGGCCTTCGGGAAAAAACTGTTCTTGTGTCTAGTTGTTCTGGTGTGCAGTGCTCTATAGCGTCGTTTTGAGGGTAGGAGTTGAAACAGTTTATGTCCAGGATGCGAGGGATCTGTAAATATTTTCACGGCCCTCTTCTTGATTCGTGCAGTATACAGGTCCTCAATGGAAGGCAGGTTGGTAGCAATTATTTTTTCTGCAGTTCTAATGATCCTCTGAAGTCTGTGTCTTTCTTGTTGGGTTGCAGAACCGAACCAGACAATTATGGAGGTGCAGATGACAGACTCAGGGTTACCACTACAGGAACCATTTTCACCACTCAGATAAACCTGAGGACACAGATAAACCACCAAGTGGCCTCAAGGACCCTCTAAAAGGATGCAAATGACCAGCTGTCTGCAAGGAATATAAATCCTTCCATTCCCCACTATCCTGTCAGAACTGAAGAAGCTTCTTGGATGAGAAGTGAAACGTCTTCAAAGAAAAATCCAGAAAGTCCAGTTGCCTCTTGAAAAAAAATAACACTTCTGGGACAACCCTGACCTGGGTGACTGAGAATCGCTACAGACTTTTATCCAAGTTCTGGCATTAATCTCGGCTTCACGGAAGTTGCAACTGCACCACAAAATTAGATTAATTAATTTCCTTAGAATCTGCTTCCCGGCTACTACAGGGACCCCTTGACTTACGACCACCATTGAGCCCAAAATGTACGTTGCTAAGTGAGAAATTTGTTAAGTGAGTTTTTAAGTGAGTTTTGCCCCATTGTATGACATTCCTTACCACATTTGTTAAGTGAATCGCTGCAGTTCCTAAGTCAGTAATACGGTCCTCAAGCGAATCTGGCTTCCCCGTTGACGTTGCATGTCGGAAGGTCGCAAAAGGAGGATGCTGCAACCGTCGTAAATAGGAGCATGTCCAAATTTTGATCACGTGACCATGCTGCATCTCAATTTCCGTCCCGTGGTCACGGGGTTGCTGCGACGGTCGTAAGTGTGAAACATGGTCCTAAGCCACTTTTTTCAGTGCCGTTGTAACTTCGAACGGTCACGAAACGAACTGTCGTAAGTCGAGGACTAGCTGTAGTGGGTTCACAGGACTCTGACCTAGGCACAAGGTCATGGATGATCGACATGAACCACTTTCGCTTTCTAGAACGTTTAACATTATTGACACGACTTATCGAAGTTTCCAAAGCAACAGAAGAAATTCCCCCTCCTCCTCTCCTTCCCCTCCCCTCCTCCCCCTCCCCTTCTGCTCTTCCGTTGTTTCAAAAGCTGGCTGAGACCTTCCCCATCTCCTGAACTTTTGGGGGGTAAGAACATCTGGGCTGCTGTTTTTTTCTGTGTTTTTTTTTTAGTTCTTGACTCTGACAGGTCTCTTGCCTGCTCTTCCAATGCTTCAGATCAGGGCTCTCCAGCCTTGGCAACTTTAAGCCTGGAGGACTTCAACTCCCAGAATTCCCCAGCCAGCTCTGCTTACTCTCTTGCAATCCCTTCCTCTGCAATCTCTCCACTTTGGCAGGTAAGAGAAACAGACACGTCTGCCTGAGGAATTCTGGGAGTTGAAGTCCTCCAGGCTTAAAGTTTTTTTTTCTGCATTTATATCCCGCCCTTCTCCGAAGACTCAGGGCGGCTTACACTATGTCAAGCAATAGTCTTCATCCTATTTGTATATTTATATACAAAGTCAACTTATTGCCCCCAACAACCTGGGTCCTCATTTTACCTACCTTATAAAGGATGGAAGGCTGAGTCAACCTTGGGCCTGGTGGGACTTGAACCTGCAGTAATTGCAAGCAGCGGTGTTAATAAGACTGCATTAGTCTGTTGAGCCACAAAAGTTGCCACTGTTGGAGACCCTTGCTTCAGATAATATTCTTGTAACTGTGAGCCACTCCAAGTTCTACAACCAGTTTGGCAGCTATATTTTAGTAAACGAGCTACATAAATAGTTGCCCTGATCCCTGCGTCCCAAATTTTATTTTATTTTTATTTATTTTATTTATTTTCGTCAAGCATGTATTTTATGACAGATACAAGTATAAATATCATTATAAATACATGTAAAGGATATGAATAAAAGAAAATATTAGAACAGGAACGGAAGGTACACTGGTGCGCTTATGCACGCCCCTTACAGACCTCTTAGGGATGGGGTAAGGTCAGGGGTGAAATGTAAAATTTGTTACTACCAGTTCTGTGGGTGTGGCTTGGTGGGGGGCGGGGTTAATGTGACTGAGTGGGCGTGGCCAACTCTTTTTTTTTACTTTTAAAAGCATTTTTTCTACAACCTCTTCGGCCGAAGAGGCTGTAGAAAAAATGCTTTTAAAAGGTTCAGACGATCCCAGCTGAGTTGCCTGATTGCCAGAACTCTTTAAAGTATTTTTTTTACAGCCTCTTCAGCTGAAGAGGTTAAGAAAAAATGCTTTTAAAAGGTTCAGACAATCCCAGCTGAGCCACACGATCATCAGAGCCTTTTTTTTTTAAAGCATTTTTTCAGCCAAAGAAAAAAATGCTTTTAAAAGTAAAAAAACCCTCTGGTGACCGTGCGGCTCAAGTGGGCATGCAGGGGGTGAGGGCGGGGGAAAGAGATTTTTGCTACTGGTTCTCTGAACCACCCACCGCCATCGCTACTGTATTGGGTGATCCGGTCCAAACTGGGAGCATTTCACCCCTGGGTGAGGTCAACAGTAGACAGTCTAAGGGGATTTCTAGTGTATTCCAGGCGTTGACAACTCTGTTACTGAAGTCGTATTTTCTGCAGTCTAGTTTGGATTGGTTTACCATGAGTTTGTTTCTATTGTGTGCTCGTGTATTGTTGTGGTTGAAGCTGAAGTAGTCATTGGCTGGTAGGACATTGCAGCAGATTATTTTATGAGCTATTGTTGTGCCTCGCCCGCCCCCCACTCCTCAGCCGGGCCCCTCCCATCTCCTGTTATCTGAGCCAGAGACTGATAGTGAAGAAGAATGGCCTGGCATGCCTCCAGCCCCCAGCCCTGGCACCATGCCCGGACAGACTGAGCAAACAAACCTTCCTCCTACAGCATATGAGCACGAAGCCAGCCACGAGCTAAAATTGCCGGCAGCTGAGCAGGAGGACAAAAGGTGGGCAGATCCCCGCTTCCGGAGAATGGAGAGGCGACGTCAGCAAAAGGAAGGGAGGGGCAGGCCTGGATAAGTGCTGAGTCATGGAGCCACACCCCATGGCCTGTATAACAGATCTGCTTTTTGGCATTCCTTGAGTCAGGCAAAGTCTCATCTGGTTGCTGAAGTCACACCTTGGATTCCTGCCTGCCCTGAGAACTCTGACAGGAATTTGGCAAAGCTGCAGAGGCTTCGTGGCCATGCTTGATACAGACTTCCCAGACCCGGCCGTCAGAGGAGGAGTGGGACACGACAGCTATGCTTAGGTCAGACTGAAGCTGGCGAAGTTCTAAGTTGTCTAACCCAAAATTTGAAGTCTGGTGGCATAAGGTAAGATATTGTGAAATATCTCTGGACTCTCTTGATTGTATTAATGTCCGATAAGCAGTGCGGGTTCCAGACAGATGAGCTGTATTCAAGAATTGGTCTGGCAAAAGTTTTGTATGCCCTAATATGCAGTTCAATATTACCAGAGAAGAAGCTACGCAAGATTAGGTTAACAACTCTTAATGCTTTTTTAGCAATGCTGTTACAGTGAGCTCTGGCACTTAGATCTTTTGAGATGAGTACCCCAAAGTCATTTATAAAGAGCGTGGGTCCTAAAACGCTGCCTTGGGGAACACCACTGTTAACAGGTGCAGGGTTAGATAAGGCGTTCCCTATTTTGACTACTTGCTTACCTGTTTGATAGGAACGCAGGTATCCTCTTATGCAGGAATCCGGAAATGACATAAGATTTTAGTTTTAGAAGTAGCTTGTCGTGTACCACTGAATCAAAGGCTTTACAGAAGTCTATATAAATTGCATCTATTGATTTACCCTGGTCGAGTTTTGAAGTCCATATGTTTTTGCAGTGTAATAGTTGCAGGTTGCAGGACATTTTTTTTCTACAGCCAAATTGCTTATTAGAGAGTAGGTTGTTAGTCTCTACGTTGAGGGTAATGGATTGGTTTAGGATTGATTCCATGACTTTGCAGGTGACACAACATAATGAGATTGACCTGTAATTATTTACTAAGCTGGGGTCACCCTGTTTGAAGATGGGGTGACCGTGGCCAGTGGCCATAAGTTAGGTAAGGAGCTGGTTCTGTAGCATATTTCGTAATGATGCTAACTGGTTCTGCTATGGTGGTTGAGAGCTTCTTTAAGAAGTAGGCACGTAATCTATCAGGGCCAAATGATAGAGATGGTTTGAGGTTGCGTAGTGCCTTTTTAACAGCATCTTCTGTGAAATCGACATGTTGTAGATCATTGTGAGTAGTTGTGGTACAATTGGGAAATGAGGGGCATGAGCCATTGCTGTTTACAGAGACTGAAGCGAAGAATGTGTTGAAGAGGTTGGCCTAAACGGTTTCATCATTACTGTCTTTCCCGTTTGGTGCTTTTAGTGGTGGGATGGATCTTGAGCCTTTATGTTTGTTGTTTACAAAATTGTAAAAGGCCCTGGTGGATTTAGTGTGTATTAGGTTTTCCTCTTGTTTGCTGTGATAATTGATGCATTCTGCCTTTATCTGTCAGCATAAGGTTTTGTAGCGACTTTTGAAGTTAGCTACGTAACCAGTTTTGTTTTTGGGCCAAAGAGTTTCTGGTGTTTTTTTTTTGGTCTGAAGCTTGGCTGGGGAATTCTGGGAGTTGAAGTCCACAAGTCTTAAAATTGCCAAGGTTGGGGAATTCTTACTCCAGAGGCACCTCCCTTTGACACAAAACCCACAACTCTGCTCTATGTTTGTTGTGTCCACTTCTTTCAGTTTTGGTCGCCACGATGTAAAAAAGATGCTGAGACTCTAGAAAGAGTGCAGAGAAGAGCAACAAAGATGATTAGGGGACTGGAGGCTAAAACATATGAAGAACAGTTGCAGGAACTCGGTATGTCTAGTTTAATGAAAAGAAGGACTAGGGGAGACATGATAGCAGTGTTCCAATATCTCAGAGGCTGCCCCAGAGAAGAGGGAGTCAAACTATTCTCCAAAGCACCTGAGGGTAGAACAAGAAGCAACGGGTGGAAACTAATCAAGGAGAGAAGCAACCTAGAACTAAGGAGAAATTTCATGACAGTTAGAACAATTAATAAGTGGAACAACTTGCTTGCAGAAGTTGTGAATGCCTCAACATTGGAAGTTTTTAAGAAGATGTTGGATAATCATCTGTCTGAGATGGTGTAGGGTTTCCTGCCTGGGCAGGGGGTTGGACTAGAAGACCTCCAAGGTCCCTTCCAAGTCTGTTGTTATTATTATTATATTTTCCTCTGACCTGCTGGCAGTGTGACGGGTGTTGATATCCCAGTTTGTGGGATCCACAAAGTTCTCAACGCGAGCTCAGTTGCAACACCTCCACCCTTTGCTGACATCCTCTGGAATGACCCAAAGGCAGTTCTTTGACTTGAAGGACAACTCTTTGCTGACTCACCAGCCCTGGAAGCTCTCTAAGCCTCTCATTTGGGCTGAGTTGTGAAGCTGTGCGTGTAACAACTGTGGAAAAGCCGGCAACTCTGGACGGCAACCAGCTCTGAGGCCGAAGGCACCAGAGGCAACGCAGCTCAGGTGCCACCTACCCCACCCATTCTTAGCTTGCCTTGATCTTAAAGATCCAGAAACAACCCACAATTAAGGTCTTGCCAAGAATGTTCCTTCAAAGAAGGCAGGCAGGTAGTCTGTGGGTGCCAACTTCAAGGAGACATCTTGGAAGCAAAGAGAGGACGTCAAGGAAAAGGTTGGGAACCCAGGTGTGTTTCTGGAGGACGTCTGAATTTTGCATTTTTTAGAAGTCTTCACCAGCCCTAAAATTCATACATTGGCTGCTTCTAACTGAACTTATCCTCCAAAATCCCTGAAGGCAGGAGAAGAAGCAACCGATGGAAACTAATCAAGGACAGAAGCAACCTGAAATTAAGGAGAAACTGACAGTGAGGACAATTAGCCTCCCTCACTGGAGGGTTTCAAGAAGAGATTGGAGAGTCATTTGTTTAAGATGGTACAGGGTCTCCTGCTTGAGCAGGGGGTTGGACTAGAAGACCTCTGAGGTCCCTTGCAGTCCTATGATTCTGGAAGGAAGGAAGGAAGGAAGGAAGGAATAGATTTTTTTAATAGAATTTTATTGGCCAAGTGTGATTGGACACACAAGGAATTTGTCTTGGTGCAGATGCTCTCAGTGTACATAAAAGAAAAGATACCTTCATCAAGGTACAACACAACACTTAATGATAGTCATAGGGTACAAATTTAACACTTAATAATACGACACTTAATTATAGTCATAGGCTACAAATAAGGAAGGGAGGGAGGGAGGGAGGGAGGGAGGGAGGGAGGAAGGAAGGAAGGAAGGAAGGAAGGAAGGAAGGAAGGAAGGAAGGAAGGAAGGAAGGAAGGAAGGAAAATGGATGGAAACTAACCAAGGAGAAAAGCAAGCTGGAATTAAGGAGAAACTTCCTAACAGTGAGGACAATTAACCAGTGGAACAACTTGCCACCAGAAGTTCTGGATGCTTCATCACTGGAGGGTTTTAAGAAGAGATTGGACAGCCATTTGTCTGGGATACAAGGGTTTGGGGTTAAATACAAGGTCTCCTGCCTTGGGGAAGTGGTTGGACTACAAGACCTCCAAGGTCCCTTCCAATTCTGTTATTTTGTTAATCCAGGAGAGAAGCAACCTGGAATTAAGGAGAAATTTCCTAACAGTGAGGAACAATTAACCAGTGGAACAGCTTGCCACCAGAAGTGGTGCGTGCTACATCACTGGAGTTTTCTAAGAAGAGATCCGATTTGAAATGATATAGGCTCTTCTCCTTGAGCAGCGGCCTGGACTAGAAGGCCTCCAGGGTCCCTTCCCACTCTATTCTATTCTAAAACATTCTAAACTTTAGGTTTCCATGCCAAAGATAGCTCTCTCTTCATTTGTCTAGGGAGATTCTCCACCATCCAGGTCAGGGTTGTCCCAATGGGTTTTTTTCAAAAGACAACTGGATTTTTCTTGTGTGTGTGTGTGGTTTTTTTTCCCCCCTTGAAAATGTTTCGCTTCTCATTCAAGAAGCTGAACTGAAAGAAACTACTTTGATGAGAAGCAGAAATGTTGTTCAGGAAACAACGATGACAGCAGAAAGTTGAGAATGTCTTTTTGAAAAGCGTCTTCATTTGTTTGCTCTAATTAACTACATTTTTTGGGTGCCATTTTTAATTGCATCCTTAATTACAAGACCAAAACTGGTGCTCAGGTTGTAGGATCCTGGGGGTGGGCGGGATTTCACATAATTCCTATCAAACAGATAAGCAAGTAATCAAAATAGGGAACATCTTATCTATCTACCTTGGGGGACACCACAGTTAACAGGTGCAGGGTTAATATAATATATTTTATTATATTAACCCTGCACCTGTGAACAGTGGTGTCCCCCAAGGCAGTGTTTTAGGACCCACACTGTTTATATTTTACATAAATGACCTTTGTGATCGTATTATAAGCAACTGCGTTCTCTTTGTGGATGATATAAAACTATTCAACACTACCTACAATGCTGCTACCCTACAAAAGGACCTTGACTATATGTCAGAATAGTCAAACAATTGGCAACTCCAAATCTCAAGCAACAAATGCTCTGTCTTACACAATCGCAAAAAAAAATCAGAACACAAACTACAAGCTGGGTGGATACGACCTCGTAGACGACCCTCAGTCAGTCAAAGACCTTGGAGGACTCATCTCAAACGATCTAAGTGCCAGAACTCACTGTAACAGCGTTGCCAAAAAAGCATTAAGAGTTGTTAACCTAATCTTGTGTAGTTTCTTCTCCGGTAATATTGTATTGCAAACTAGGGCATACAGAACTTTTGCCAGACCAGTTCTTGAATACAGCTCATCTGTCTGGAACCCGCACTGCATATCGGACATTAATACAATTGAACGACTCCAGAGATATTTCACAAGAAGAGTCCTCCACTCCTCTGCCCGTAACAAAATACCTTATGCCACCAGACTCCAAATTTTGGGATTTGACAACTTAGAACTTTGCCATCTTTGGTCTGACCTAAGCACAGTACATAAAATCATCTGCTACAATGTCCTACCTGTCAGTGACTACTTCAGCTTCAACCACAACAATACACGAGCACACAATAGATACAAACTCAAAGTAAACCGCTCCAAACTCGATTGCAGAAAATACGACTTCAGTAACAGAGTGGTCAATGCCTGGAATGCACTACCAGACTCTGTGGTCTCATCCCAAAACCCCTAAAACTTTAAGCTTAAACTATCTACTGTTGACCTCACCCTATTCCATCCACCCCATTGACCCGTGCGCTCTCACAGAGGGGGTCTCCTCAGGGTGCCGTCGGCCAGACAATGTCGGCTGGCGACCCCCAGGGGAAGGGTCTTCTCTGTGGGGGCTCCAGCCCTCTGGAACGACCTACCTCCAGGGATGCGCCAGCTTCCTGACCTCCGGACCTTCCGGCGTGAGCGGAAGACTCTTTTATTTCATCGCGCAGGACTGGCCTAATGGTTTTAAATAGTTTTGAAAGGGCTTTTTGGATTTTTAGAATTATCGGCCCACTTAAATTAGTCTTTTATAGCTGGTTTTAATTTTTGTATCGTAGTTTTATTTGGCTGTAAACTGCCCTGAGTCCTTCGGGAGAAGGGCGGTATAAAAATCTAATAAATAAATAAATAAAATAAATAAAATAAATAAAATAAATAAAATAAATAAAATAAATAAAATAAATAAAATAAATAAAATAAATAAAATAAATGAATGAATGAATGAATGAATGAATGAATTCCTAAGAAGTCTGTAAGGGGCGTGCATAAGCGCACCAATGTGCCTAACTGCCTTCCCAGCCACCTTCCGACATGCAGACTCAATGGCGGGAGACCAGATTCGTTTAACGACCATGGGATTCACTGAACAACGGTGGCAAAGAAGGTCGTAGAATCAGATGCGACTCACTGAATGACCTGCTTGTTTGGCAGTGACAATTCTGATTCCTGTTACAATCGTAAATTGAGGACTACTTGTATGGCTTAAATAATCTAGTACCCAAGTTTATAAATTTGTTATATTTTTATCCTCTATATCATGAAACTATTGATGTTCCCGCCTCCTTTTTAATCCTCATAACCTCAACCCTGTGAGGTGGGACTGGCTGAGAGAAAACGATTGGTTCAAAATTACCCAACCGTCTTTCATGCCTAGGGTGGGACTAGAACTCCCCGTCTCCTGCTGATTGGACCAAAGTCACCAAGTCAGCTTTCGTGCCTAAGGTGGGACTAGAATTCCTCGTCTCCTGCTGATTGGCCCAAAGTTACCCAATTGGCTTTCATTCCTAAAGCGGGACTAGAACTCACCGTCTCTTCATGATTGGTCCAAAATCACCCAGCTGTCTTTCATGCGTAAGGGAGGTCTCTGGTTTTCTAGATTAGCACTTTTGCTACAAGATTAAACTGGATACCCTCCTGTTGTTATTTCTCCTTTACTATAGGTGGTGAACCATGGGTCAGATTGGCCACGAGTTGGCTTGATGTATCATGTGAACATGGCCACGAACTTCTGAAGAGTTGTCCTTCAGGATTTCCTTGAAAGAAAATGACAATTTTGGGGGGGGGGTGTCCCCGAATTGCCCTCCCCTCTTCCATCCCCTGCCTTATCAATGCCTGGAGACGATCAGACAGTCCTTGAAATGACGAACTTTCAAATTGGCCCCAAACCTCAGAAACACATTTAATTTAACTTTATCACTCTCTCCTTGTATTCAAAATCTACACTCTGCCTAATGATTGAGATCCAGGTGAGTAGTCAATATAAAGAGCAAACAGCAATAAAGCAAGATAAAATCAGTATCATAAACACACACACACACACACAAATTAAAAACAAATATACTCTTGGTCCCTGAAGCCTTTGTTGGAAAGAGGGAAAAAAAAAATGAATAGGTCACATGCCACAATGGCATGATTATAATTGCCATCTTGGCTTTTTTTTGGGGGGGGGACTTTTCTACATCCTTGGAGATGACCGTTTTTGGATCCAGAGGGGTACCAAAGAACGTTGTTCACAGAATCCAGATTGCTAAATTGAAGCTGAGCTCAGACGTTTATCCCACCGGAACTGGGTGGAAAAAGAGGGGTCCCCCCCCCAAAAAAAATCTCGTTTCCAACGTTGAACAATCAAAGGTGGGGAAGCTGCCATTTTGAGCTAGAAGACCAGATGGTGGTCACCATCTCAGCAGGCTTACAACTGGGCTGAGGGCAACAAAAATGGTTGGTTACCCTTCACCATCCTAGGGCAAACAGGAAGTGCAGATCATAGAATGATGGAATGATAGCATGATAGGATAGCATGATAGGATGATAGGATAGCATGATAGGATGATGGAATGATAGAATGATGGAATGATAGCATGATAAAACGATGAAATGATAGGATGATGGAATGATAGAATCATGGAATGATAGAATCAAAGGCTGGATCCTAGATTTAAGAAGAGACTAGACAGTCACTTATTCTTTGAGATCTCCAAGCCATGCTCAAGCAGGAGACCCTATACCATTCCAGGCAAACGGCTGTCCAGTCTCTTCTTGAAAAACTCCAGTGATGGAACACCCACAACTTCTTGTGGCAAGCAGTTCCACTGGTTAATGGTTCTGTCTGTCAGGACGTTTCTCCTTAGTTCTAAGTTGCTTCTCTCCTTGATTAGTTTCCATCCGTTGCTTCTTGTCCTGCCCTCAGGTGCTTTGGAGAATAGCTTGACTGCCTCTTCTTTGGGGCAGCCCCTGAGATATTGGAAGATGCTATCATGTCTCCCCTGGTCCTTCTCTTCATTGAAGTAGACATACCCAGTTCCTGCAATCGTTAGTTTAGCCTCTGGTCCCGTCTCCTGATCTTCTTTGTCACTTTTTTCTGCACTCTTTTGAAGAGTTTTGAAGAGTCCCAAATTCTCTCTCTCCCTCCCCACCCCTCTCCACGCTTCTCGCTGATTTATAACGGGGGTGGTTAAAATTAAAGAATGTTTAATTGAAGGGTCACCTTAAATCTCTCTTGTTGCTGCCTCTAGGAAACTTTCGTTTTCAGTTTTTCAGGCTAAAAACCACACACTCTGCATTTCAAGAGGCAACCGGCTTTCCAGGCTGAATCCGAAAGTGAGATTGTGCCAACCAACCAGCTTGAATTCCCAATTTAATACGCCTGTTGTTGGAGAAGTTCAGAACAGTATCAGCCCTTTAAAATCTGAAGGGAGACAATGAACGTTCCCTTTGGTGACGTCCCTTGATAGATTTCTTGATGTCCTTTATTGCAGGGGTCTCCAAGCTTGGTCCCTTTAAGACTTGTGGACTTTAACTCCCAGAGCTGGAGAATTCTGGGAGTTGAAGTCCACAAGTCTTAAAGGGACCAAGCTTGGAGACCCCTGCTTTATTGGACTTTATTTATTTTATTTATTTATTTTATTTTGTCACAACAATATATGTAGGTATCATACAAAAGATTATATAGTATATAAACACATATATGAGTAAATATAAGGAGGTATAAGCATATATATAGGAAGAAGAAAAGAAAAACAATAGAACAGGAACGGTAGGCACGTTTGTGCGCTTATGCACGCCCCTTATGGTCCTCTTAGGAATGGGGTGAGGTCAATAGTAGAAAGTTTTTGGTTAAAGCTTTTAGGATTATGGGAAGAGACCACAGAGTCAGGTAAAGTGTTCCAAGCACTGATGATTCTGTTACAGAAGTCATATTTTCTGCAATCTAGATTAAAGCGGTTGACATTAAGTTTGAATCTATTAGTTGCTCTAGTATTATTGCAATTAAAGCTGAAGTAGTCTTTGAATAGAATTTTTTTTATTGGCCAAGTGTGATTGGACACACAAGGAATTTGTCTTGGTGCATATGCTCTCAGTGTACATAAAAGAAAAGATACGTTCATCAAGGTAGGAAGGAAGGACATTACAATAGATGATTCTGTGAGTTAAGCTTAGGTCATGTCGAAGGCGACGGAGTTCCAAGTTTTCTAAGCCTAGGATTTCAAGTCTGGTGGGATAAGGTATTTTATTGTTTTCAGAGGAACGGAGAACTCTTCTTGTAAAATATTTCTGGACACGTTCAATTGTATTGATGTCAGAGATGTGGTGAGGGTTCCAAACAGGTGAGCTGTATTCTAGAATTGGTCTAGTAAATGTTTTATATGCTCTGGTTAGTAGTGTGGTGTTTTTGGAAAAGAAGCTACGCAAGATTAGGTTTACAACTCTTAGAGCTTTTTGTGCTATGTAGTTGCAGTGGGCTTTGGCACTTAGATCATTTGACATGAAAACTCCAAGGTCTTTAACGGGATGGGGGTCATCTGTAAGGTAATGTCCATCTAGTATGTACTTAGTTTTTGGGTTCTTTTTTCCTATATGTAAGACTGAGCATTTGCTGGTTGAAATTTGGAGCTGCCAATTTTTAGACCAAGCGGTTAGATGATCAAGGTCGTTTTGAATGATAGAAGTGTTGTCTGTGGTGTTAAATAGTTTGACATCATCAGATGACACTTTGCAGCACCCCACAAGTGAGAAATCAAACGATACAATCTCTTCCTATTTTACAACCCCCAACTAGCAGCTCAGCCAGTGGGTCACAGACCTAAGCAAGGGTAGCAGCTGATTTAGGGTACGTGCAGTGGGGTGAGGAACTCCATCCCACCCTGAGATGGTTCAGACCAGGTGAAATTGGGTGAGGACAACAATTAAAACCAATGAAGAATCCTGGAAAGCAGAATGGATTCCCGCCAAATGGATTAAGGCATAGAAGATAGGCAGACAGGTTGATGGTCAATAAAACAAGAGGAGGTCCAAATTTATTTTTATTTTTATTTTTTTATTTGTCACAACAGTATATATAAGCATAAGCATGAAATAACTAAACAATATATAAGCATATATATAAGCATGAGTATATAATAACTATATTAATTGGATATAACAAAAGGAAACAATAGGACAGGAACGGAAGGCACTTTTGGGCTCTTATGTACGCCCCTTACAGACCTCTTAGGAATGGGGTGAGGTCAATGGTAGACAGTTTTTGGTTGAAGATTTTGGGATTTTGGGAAGAGACCACAGAGTCAGGTAGTTTATTCCAGGCATTAACAACTCTGTTACTGAAGTCATATTTTCTACAATCAAGATTGGAGCGGTTCACATTAAGCTTAAATCTATTGTGCTCCAAGATGGATCGCAAGCCCTTCTGCACTTTGGAGTGACAAGATCTGAGGAAGTCTGGAGGCCAACTCTTCTGAAGGCCCTCAACCCTTTGGCTTTGTTGCAACCCAGGCCTAATTAGGTAGTAAGAAACTCAGTCCATGAAAAAACAAACAAACTTTATTCGAACAGCTGAGAATTATTTCATTCCCAGCTTCGTTCAACTCAAATGAAAACAAATGCCTCCCAACACAAATTCCTCAGTTCGCTTGCAAACCTTGGTCCAATTAGGCAAACTGCCAAAGGCCTTTCTTGGCAAGTGTTCAGAAGTCACAAAAACAAAGATGTGGATGAAGCAGAAGATGAAGCAGAAGACGCAGCTACCAATGTTGTTTTCCGGTAAAGCTCGAATGCCGTTGCTGGTATGTTTTAAGCCTTATGGGAGGGGCCAATCATCTCTTGGCCTTACTCCTGAGTTGTCCTTTTTGCTTGAGCTGCTCTTGCCTTCTGGCAGCTCTTCTCACGCGTGAATGAGGAACAGGCTCCTCCTGTTCCTCTGCCTTACTACTATCAGTCTCTGGAGGCTCTGGAGTCCGCACCTCACTTCCCGATGGCCCTGGGCCTCACCTCAGCTTCATTGCTGTCCGACTCCGTTGCCAGCTCCGTAGGCTGCTGACGGACCACAACAGGCTTGGACATTTGGTCTTCAACCAACCGGGGAAGGTTGAGGTTCTCCTTCTGGAGATTCCGTCTTTGGAGGTCAACCTATTCTCCAAAGCGCCTGAGGGTAAGACAAGAAGTAATGGATGGAGATTACCAAAGAGGGACCCGACTAAGAACTAAGGAGAACTTCCCTGTCAGTGAGAACAATTAATCAATGGGATGGAAGTTGCCTTCAGAAGTTGTAGGTGCTCCATTATTGGAGGTCTTCCAGAAGAGACTGGACAGCCATTTATCTGGAGTGATAGAGAACAGTGACGGTTAACCCTTTCGGCAGCAAGTCCTGAAATTAGAAAGGGCGCACACTGGAACCCAGAAAAGAACAGCTGGCTGGCACGCATGTGTGCGATGAAACTTGGAAGAGCAGCTGGCGATGGCACGCCTGCTCACAGAGAGGGTTCTGCGTGCCACCTATGTTCGCCATCATGGACATAGGATTTCCTGTTTAAGCAGGGGGTTGGACTAGAAGACCTCCAAGGTCCCTTCCAACTCTGTTATTCTGTGTTCTGCATTTTTTAAAAAAATTTGCGCCAAATTGATCGGCTGTCAGTTTCCATCGTTCACAAGTTTCTCACAAGCTTCTGTTTATCTCCCGGTCCTCCGTCTGCCAACGTCATTCCAAAAGTTGCAACTGGGGTTTTCATGTGTTGGTGCCATGTGCCATTTGTGACCTGTGCAAAATTCATGGAGCCTGCGGGAGGCATTTTTCACACTTACGACCGTATGGTGACCAGAGCTGGTATTCAGCTGGGATGCTATCTTAAAAACTGCGGTGATACGTAATATGAGGGGGGAAAAAATACACTTAGGCACTGCCTTGTTTAGTTGCAGTTCCACTTAACGACAGAAATTTTGCTCTCCGTTGTGGTTGTAAATCGAGGACTAGTCGTATTTCTATGGGCCGGCTTATAAAAACCTCCTTTTTCCTTGGAAAAGTCAGCCGAAGGGGCATCACACATAAATGCAAACTATTTCTCACCTTGGAAACTAATTAGAGGGCTTAATCGGCATATTTCAAAGTGTCATTTCCTGTTCTGCTTCCAGAGAAGAGACAGCAAAACTTCCTGCCTTCCTTCTCTCTCCCTCTCTCCCTCTCTCTTTCTATCTGTCTATAGTCCAGAGGTCTTCAAACTTGGCCAGTTTAAGACTTGTGGACTTCAACTCCCAGAATTTTCCAGCCAGTATAGTCGGCTGGAGAAGTCCACAAGTCTTAAAGCGGCCAAGTTTGAAGACCTCTGCACTAGCGTAGCCGGCTGGAGAATTCTGGGAGTTGAAGTCCACAAGTCTTAAAGCAGCCAAGTTTGAAGACCTCTGCACTAGCGTAGCCGGCTGGAGAATTCTGGGAGTTGAAGTCCACAAGTCTTAAAGCGGCCATGTTTGAAGACCTCTGCACTAGCGTAGCCGGCTGGAGAATTCTGGGAGTTGAAGTCCACAAGTCTTAAAGCGGCCAAGTTTGAAGATCTCTGCACTAGCGTAGCCGGCTGGAGAATTCTGGGAGTTGAAGTCCACAAGTCTTAAAGCGGCCAAGTTTGAAGACCTCTGCTCTAGTCCTTTTCTGTAGATGGGAAGCACAAAGCCATGAAGGCACCTCGACAAGATTTACTCGTTTCCTTGCGGGCGCCTGGCTCTCTGATAAGGAGAAATGGGCACCGGTTCCCACCCCTCCCTCAACCTCCAGGCTGGCACCTTCTACTAAACTGGAAAGCCGCCTGTGCCCTTCGGAGCTCCCGGAGTTAATTTGGAGACAAGACCCAACAAGCACGAGATAAAACGAAGGGAAGGATGGGCCAGGGAGGGCCTGGGAAAGCTGCAAGGCAGTAAACAGGCAGGTGCTGGAACCAGGCGCGGGAGAAATCCTCGGCTCCTTTGGCAGGAAGCGCCTTGAAGCTACGCGAGCGACGCTTGGGTCATGAACTCTTTTTCTGCAGCCACAGAATTCGGACCAGAAATAATCAGGCTGGAAAAAGAGAGCCGGTTGGATGTAGCGGTGAAGGCGCCAGGCTAGAAACTGGGAGACGGGGAGTTCTAGTCCTGCCTTAGAAATGAAGGCCGGTTGGGTGACTTTGGACCAATCACTGGGAGATGGGGAGTTCTAGTTCTGCCTTAGGCAAATTTTAACAGATTAACAGAGTTGGAAGGGACCTTATAGGTCATCCAGTCCAACCCTCTTCCTAAGCAGGAGACCCTACTGGCTGGATGACACTAGGCCAATCACCAGAAGATAGTGAGTTCTAGTCTTGCCTTAAGCAAGACTTTGGGCCAATCACCTGGAGGTGGTGAATTCTAGTCCCACCTTTGGCATGAAAGCTGGCTGGGTGACACTGGGCCAAGCACCAGGTACGGGGAGTTCTAGTCTTTCCTTACACAAGACTTTGGACCAATTACCTGGAGGTGGTGAGTTCTAGCTTTGCCTCAGGCATGAAAGCCAACTGGTTGACTCTGTCTGAGCCAATCACCAGGAGACGGTGAATTCTAGTTCTGCTATTGGCATGAAAGCTGACTGGGTGACTTTGGGTAAATCATCAGGAGACTGTGAGTTCTAGTCCCAGTTTAGGCGTGAAAGCTAGCTGGATGATTTTGGGCCTATTACCAGGAGTCGGTGAGTTCTAGTCTTGCCTTAAGCATGAAAGCCAACTGGTTGACTCTGGGCCAATCACCAGGAGACGGTGAATTCTAGTCCCCTCCCTCGGCATGAAAGCCAGACGAGCTACAGTGATTGGTCGTGAGGTTTCCATCTCTGCAGGTTTGTAAGAAGAGGACACAGAGGCATCGGAGAAGGGCGGTATAAAAATGTAAATAATAAATAAATAATAAATAAATCTTTCCAGGATAATTTAAACCGTTTTTCTACTTATTGGGGTGGGTTGGAGTAGATGACCTTTAGGTTCCCCGTATTTTGATGATTCTACGATCCTACATTCTGCAACACAGAAGCAAAAGTCCTTTCCCTCACCGCTTTGTCTTTCGCAGGATTCAACTTTTCCTGCCATGCCTCTCTCAAGCGAACTCACAAAACCCACCCCAGTCCCCAAAAAGGATAACAACCACAAAACCTTTTAGAAACACCACAATTATGGAAACCATCACACTCCAGAGCGGGCTGTAACAGTTCACAACTTCTACCCCTCTCTCGTATTATTATTGATGGCCTTTTTTTCCTCCCATCTCTCAGATTCTCGCTGGTCGACAGAAAGCCAGAAGCATCAAAAATACATTTGAGGCAATGGTGAAATGCAAATTTTTTTACTACCAGTTCTGTAGGCGTGGTTTGGTGGGAGTGTGTGTAATGTGACTGGGTGGGCGCGGCCCACTTTTTTTTTTTTACCTTTAAAAGCATTTTTTCTACAACCTCTTCGGCCAAAGAGGTTGTAGAAAAAATGCCTTTAAAAGCCTCTGACGATCCAGGCTGAGCCAGGTGATCATCAGAGGCTTTTCTTTTTTTTACTTTTAAAAGCATTTTTTCAGCCGAAGAAAAAATGCTTTTAAAAGTTTTTTAAAAAAAACCTCTGATGATTGCTCGGCTCAGCTGGGCATGGGGGAGGCAGGGATTTTTGCTACCAGTTCTCCGAACCACCCGTCGCCATCGCTACCGGCCCGGATGATCCGGTCCGAACCGGGAGCATTTCACCCCTGTTTTGAAACCTTCTAAAACAAACAGGACACAAGCCACCGCGGATCTTAATCAAAAATGCAGGCGGGAGACAAAGAGCGAGAGAGAAAAAGAAAGCATTTTCTCCAGAAACCAGTTAAGACACTGACTGATTCGTTGACAAATATCTGAAGCTTAGACCTCATTTTATTTCTTTCAATGTATTTCTTTAAATCTATTTGGAAAAAGTTCAGAGAAGAGCAACTAGGATGATCAAAGGCCTGGAGACTAAAATATATGAAGAACGGTTGAAGAATTTGGGGCAACATGATAGCAGTGTTCCAGCATTTCAGGGGCTGCCACAAATTGGAGGGGTGTGTGTATGTCATTTATTTTCCAAAGCCCTGAAAGTAGGACAAGAAGCAACGGATGGAAAGTCATCAAAGAACCTAGAACTAAGGAGAAACTTCCTAACAGGGAGGACAGTTAACCAGTGGAACAGCTTGCCACCAGAAGTTGTGGGTGCTTCATCACTGGGGGTTTTTAAGAAAAGACTGAAGAGTCACTTGTCTGAAATGGTATAGATTCTCCTGCTTGAGCAGGGGGCTGGACTAGAAGACCTCCAAGATCCCTTCCAGCTCCTGTTCTATTCTATTCTATTCTATTCTATTCTATTCTATTCTATTCTATTCTATTCTATTTCTATTCCTATTCTATTCTATTCTATTCTATTCTATTCTATTCTATTCTATTCCATTATTCTATTCTATTCTATTCTATTCTGTTCTATTCTATTCTATTCTATTCTATTCTATTCCATTCCATTATTCTATTCTATTCCATTCCATTCCATTCCATTCCATTCCATTCCATTCTATTCTATTCTATTCTATTCTATTCTATTCTATTCTATTCCATTCCATTCCATTATTCTATTCCATTCCATTCCATTCCATTCCATTCCATTCCATTCCTATTCCTATTCTATTCTATTCTATTCTATTCTATTCTATTCTATTCTATTCTATTCTATTCCTATTCTATTCTATTCTATTCTATTCTATTCTAAATTCATTTACTTATTCAAATCTATCTATCTATTTATTTTTATGCCGCCCGTCTCATCAATAAGGCAATCCTGGGTGACTTACAAACAGTAAAAAGATAAATATAACAACCATTAATTAAAAAAAAAACTATATCAAAGAAACTTTGCCTTTCTTTTATATTATAACCGAAACACAAAAAGTAAAAGGGCACCGAATTATAAAGAAGAAGAAAAAGAAAGGAAGCTAAAATACGAAGTAAAACCATCCAGGGCATCTGTTCTGTATTATAAAATGATTACCGTAAGTATATCAATGAATGCAAGACATCGTTCATTAGAATAGTGTAATCCAGTGTTTCTTAAACTACATTAAAATGTGTGGACTTCAACTCCCAGAATTCCTCAGCAAGCATGTGTAAACTTCAGTTCCCAGAATCCTCCAGCCAGCCTGTTTGGATTCCCAGAATTTATGGACTTCAACTCCCAGAATCCCCAGCCATTTGAAATCCAAATATCTTAAAGTGCCTGATGTTGATCTAATGTATATTGATAATTTATTGATTCGTAGATTGCTGGTAATATCAATTCTCCTGGCCATACGCTTGTCAATCCAACATAGAACAATAAGGTTTTTTTTAGCTGTAATTAAGCTACATTAAAATCTGACTCTGCCCAGATGTCAACTCCCTTGTGTTTGGAATAAACTTCAAAAGTTGATAAAAATATTGAATTTCGAAATTGAGGTAATAAACATCTTCCTTAGACAGAACAATGATTGTGTCCATCATGCATTTAAATAAAGATTTAAATAAAGCATTCATTGGCACTGCTTCTCTAAACGACACAATTTATTTATGCCTTTTCTACATAAAGGCTATGAAGTTGTTTCTGAAATATTATTTCTTTTGCAAAAAAAAAAAAAAAATGCAATCTAAAATCTATTGAAAGTTTTTGGTATTTTTTTTAAAAACCTTTCCCCTTTCTTTGTTTTTTCTTTTTAGTAATGTGAAGCATGCAAACTGAAAAAAAGCACCCAATGTGTCCACCAGATTTCTTTCACCTTTACAGAAAAATAAATAAATGAATACTGCTTTATTATTTAAGAGACAAGAAAGAAAGGAAAAAAATCAATGAATTTCCGCTCGTAAAATAATCCGTCACGTGAGTTTTAGCGGAGAAGGAAGCTGTCTATTTAGGGCAATTTGGTGAAACTTTGATTTTTTTGCAGCTTTTGTTTAGAGATCAACACGTGCATTTTTTGCATATATATTTTTTACATTTTTGCATGAACATCTCCACAAATTAGCAAATGGGTGTGTGTGGGGTGTTTCCACGGGAAGCGATTAAATGCATGTGCATTTTGTATTAATTTTGCATCATTGGCAAGGACTATTGCCATTTGCAACAAATGATGTCATTTGTAAATCAATCCATCGCTGGATGGACTCAGGGGGTAACCTCCATGCTCTAACAGAAAGGCTTTCATTTGCAAATCAATCACAAGTAGTCCTTGACTTACGACCACAATTGAGCCCAAAATTTCTGTTGCTAAGCGGGACCATTGTTAAGTGAATTTTGCCCCATTTTATGACTTTTTTTTTGGCCACACTTGTTAAGTGAATCTCTGCAGTTGTTAAATTAGTGACATGGTTATTAACAGAACAGAACAGAACGGAACAGAAAGAACAAAACAGAGGAGAAAGAACAGAACAGAAAGAACAAAACAGGACAGAACAGAAGAGAAAGAACAGAACAGAAAGAACAAAACAGAACAGAACAGAAAGAATAGAACAGAACAGAAAGAAGAAAACAGAACAAGAGAACAGAAAGAACAAAACAGAACAGAAAGAACAGAACAGAACAGAGCACAAGAACAGAAAACAAAAGAATAGAACAGAAAGAACAAAACAGAACCGAAAGAACAGAAGAGAACAGAAAGAAGAGAACAGAAAGAACAGAACAGAAAGAGCAAAACAGAAGAGAAAGAACAGAACAGAAAGAGCAAAACAGAACACAAAAGAACAGAACAGAAAGAACAAAACAAAAAAGAACAGAAAGAACAGAACAGAACAGAACAGAAAGAAAAGAGCAGAAAGAGCAAAACAGAACAGAAGAAACAGAGCAGAGCAGAAAGAACAGAACAGAATAGAAAGAACAGAACAGAACAGAAAGAACAGAACAGGGTTGTCAAACACAAGGCCTGGTGGGCCAGATTCCACCCCGCGATGTGGTTGGATCCAGCCCACGGGGCCATCCTGGAAAATGTAAGCAGCCGTCCTATGTCACTTTGGCCCTGTCTACCCAATGCAAAGAGGAAACATGTCAGCAGTTTGGGGAGTGGCGTCAAGCTGGCCACACCCACCCAGTTGGCTACACCCAGTGAGTGGCATCAAACTGGCCACGCCCATCCAGATGGCCATACCTGCCTGCCCCCTCTCTCAAGGTCAAGCCCAGCCCTGATGCAGCCCTCAATGAAATTGAGTTTGAAACCTCTGGAATAGAAATAGAAAACGAATAGAGTAGAATAGAATAGAATATAGAAAATGAATGGAATGGAATGGAGTAGAATAGAATAGAGTAGAGTAGAGCAGAATAGAATAGAATAGAATAGAATAAATGTTGGAATGAAGAATAGAACAGAACAGAACAGAACAAATGTTGGAATGAAGAACAGAACAGAATAGAATAGAATAGAAAATAAAATAGAATAGAATAGAATAGAATAGAATAGAATAGAATAGAATAGAATAGAATAGAATAGAATAGAACAGAACAAATGTTGGAATGAAGAATAGAATAGAACAGAAAGAATAGAATAGAATAGAATAGAATAGAATAGAATAGAATAGAATAGAATAGAATAGATGTTGGAATGAAGAATAGAACAGAACAGAACAGAACAAATGTTGGAATGAAGAACAGAACAGAACAGAACAGAATAAAATAGAAAATAAAATAAAATAAAATATGGAATGGAAAGGAATGAAAGAATAGAATAGAATAGAATAGAATAGAATAGATGTTGGAATGAAGAATAGAACAGAACAGAACAGAACAGAACAGAATAAATGTTGGAATAAAAAACAGAACAGAATAGAATAGAATAGAATAGAATAGAATAGAATAGAATAGAATAGAATAGAATAGAAAATAAAATAAAATAAAATAAAATAAAATAAAATAAAATATGGAATGGAATGGAATGGAATGGAATGGAATGAAAGAATAGAATAGAATAGAATAGAATAGAATAGAATAGAATAGAATAGAATAGAATAGAATAGAATAGATGTTGGAATGAAGAATAGAACAGAACAGAACAGAACAGAACAGAATAAATGTTGGAATAAAAAACAGAACAGAATAGAATAGAATAGAATAGAATAGAATAGAATAGAATAGAATAGAATAGAATAGAATAGAAAATAAAATAAAATAAAATAAAATAAAATATGGAATGGAATGGAATGGAATGGAATGGAATGGAATGGAATGGAATGAAAGAATAGAATAGAATAGAATAGAATAGAATAGAATAGAATAGAATATAAAATAAAATAAAATAAAATAAAATAAAATAAAATAAAATATGGAATGGAATGAAAGAATAGAATAGAATAGAATAGAATAGAATAGAATAGAATAGAATAGAATAGAATAGAATAGATGTTGGAATGAAGAATAGAACAGAACAGAACAGAACAAATGTTGGAATGAAGAACAGAACAGAACAGAATAGAATAGAAAATAAAATAAAATAAAATATGGAATGGAAAGGAATGAAAGAATAGAATAGAATAGAATAGAATAGATGTTGGAATGAAGAATAGAACAGAACAGAACAGAACAGAACAGAATAAATGGAATAAAAAACAGAACAGAACAGAATAGAATAGAATAGAATAGAATAGAAAATAAAATAAAATAAAATAAAATAAAATAAAATAAAATAAAATATGGAATGGAATGGAATGGAATGGAATGGAATGAAAGAATAGAATAGAATAGAATAGAATAGAATAGAATAGAATAGAATAGAATAGAATAGAATAGATGTTGGAATGAAGAATAGAACAGAACAGAACAGAACAGAACAGAACAGAATAAATGTTGGAATAAAAAACAGAACAGAATAGAATAGAATAGAATAGAATAGAATAGAATAGAATAGAATAGAATAGAATAGAATAGAATAGAAAATAAAATAAAATAAAATAAAATAAAATAAAATAAAATATGGAATGGAATGGAATGGAATGGAATGAAAGAATAGAATAGAATAGAATAGAATAGAATAGAATAGAATAGAATAGAAAATAAAATAAAATAAAATAAAATAAAATAAAATAAAATATGGAATGGAATGGAATGGAATGAAAGAATAGAATAGAATAGAATAGAATAGCAGAGTTGGAAGGGACCTTGGAGATCTTCTAGTCAAACCCCCTGCTTGAGCAGGAGACCCTATACTGTTTCAGACAAGTGGCTGTCTGATCCCTTCTTTAAAACCTCCAGTGTTGGAGCATCCACAACCTCTGGTGGCAAGCTGTTCCACTGGTTAAATTGTCCTCACTGTCAGGAAATTCCTCCTTAGTTCCAGGTTGCTTCTCTTCCTTGATGACGTTCCATCCGTTGCTTCTTCTCCTGCCTTCTGGCTTCCCCATTCTCTTTGCTTGTCGGAAGTTAGCAAAAGATGGTCATATGACTGAAACGGTCATAAATGCGAGTCGGTTGCCAAGCCTCTGAATGTTGATCACAGCAGGACCACGGGGATTCCACAACGGTTGTCAGTGTGAAAAATAGTCCTAAATCCCCCCTCCCCCTTTTTAAAGTGCCATTGTAACTTCAAATGGTCACTAAATGAACTGTTGTAAGTCGAGAACCACTCACACCTCCAGTTCTTCCTCTAAAATATTCTAATTTTTAAATTCCGGCCAGCAGCTCAAATGAATTTCTCCGCGTTCTCTGAGGCCAAGCAAAACGAAACCGTATCTTATTCCTATTTAATAATTTAACCAGATACATTAAATTTCAAGCCATTGGCCTTTTTTTGGCGGGTAGGGGAGGGAGTGTAGCTGTTTCAAGTTTACTTTAAGCCTTCTAATGCAGAAACGGGGTCAGTCCTGGAGAAATCGATGGGTTTCAAATGTATTTTTATTTATTTTTTATTTTTTTGGGAGAGCGTAAAGGATTCCTCCAGGAGAAAATAAGATTTTTGCTTAGAGGTTTTGCAGCCTGCCTGAATTCACCCAAGCAAGTGTTTCTTTCATAACTTCCCCCCTTTCCTCCCCCCACGATATCTGATTATAAAATTTGGCCGTTCTACACCCCGAGGTCCTATAAAAACGCAGATGGACCTTGACTTATGACTGTTTCGAGGACCCAGATTGTTGGGGGAAAGAAGCTGCCTCTGTAAACCGCTTAGAAGGGGCTGGAAAGCATCATGAAGCGGTATATAAGTCTAAGTGCTATTCTCTTTCTTCCTTCCTTCCTTCCTTATATTCCTCCTTCCCTTCCTCCCTGCCTTCCTCCCTCCCTCCCTTCCTTCCTGCCTTCCTGCCTTCCTTCTTTATTTTCCACCCTCCCTCCCTTCTTTCCTTTCTTCCTTCTCTCATTCTTATCTTCCTTCTTGCCTTTTCCCTCCCTCCCTTCTTTCCTTCCTGCCTTCCTTCTTTATGGTGTTTTCTCATCTTTCTTTCTGCTGTCTCCCCTCCTCCCTTCCTTTCTTCTCATTCTTATCTTCCTCCCTTCCTTCCTTATTTTCCTCCCTCCCTCCCTCCCGAGCTCCCTCCCGAGCTCCCTTCTTTTCTTCCTTCCTTCCTTCCTTCTCTCATTCTTATTTTCCTTCCTTCCTTCCTTCCTTCCTTCCTTCCTTCCTTCCTTCCTTCCTTCCTTCCTTCCTCCCTCCCTCCCTCCCTCCCTCCCTCCCTCCCTCCCTTCCTTCTGTGTTGGCATAGTGGTTAGAATGCAGTATTGCAGGATGGTAGTGAGAAGTGGGAAAGAGGAGGGGAAGTAGGAAAGCGAGGAGAAGGATGGTGGGGAAAGTTGAAGAAGGATGAGAAGGGAAGAAAGGATTAAGGGAGGGAGTGGCAGTCGAGCAGCCCTGATTGAGTATAATTTGAGTATAGGATTGATTGTTGGATAAGTGATTGTATTGTACACTGGTCAAATTGTGGGAATTATTATGGAAAATAAAAATTTTGCCTTAAAAAAAAAAAAAAGAATGCAGTATTGCAGGCTGACTCTGCCCACAGCCAGGAAGTTCGATCCTGACCAAGGTTGACTCAGCCTTCCATCTTTCCAAGGACCCAGATTTTTTTGGGGGGGGCAATAGGCTGACTCTGTAAACCGCTTAGAGGGTGACTGGACAGCACTGTGAAGTAAGATGAAGTATCAGATGAAGCAGTATATAAGTCTAAGTGTGATTGCTATTATTCTAATTTGTGCAGGGAAAGGATTCCATCAGAGGCTGTCCAGTCTCTGGAAGCTTTCAAGAAGAGACTGGGCTGCCCTCTGTTAGAAATGGTGTAGGTAGGGTCTCCTGCTTGGGTGGGGGGTGGGTTTGGATTAGATGACCTACAACAGCGATGGTTAATCTTTTTGGTGCAGAGTGCCCAAAGTGGCTGGAACGCCTCCTGCACCAACCTCCACCCCCGCCGAACTCCGTGCATGGGTGCAGCTCCCACATGCGCCCTCTACCTCGCGCATGCGTGGTAGAAACCTGAAGACCAGCTGGGCGGCAGGAGGCGAGCACACATGCGCGGTGGAGCTGGGCTGGGCCAATGGCTGGCGTGCCTGCAAGGGAGGGGTCCGCGTGCCACCTGTGGCATGCATTTCCATAGGTTCACCATCACAGATGTACAATGGGTCCTTGAGTGGTGCAGACTGCTAAACAGTCTGTTATTAACAGCAGCTGCCTGCAATTATTGCAGGTTCAAGTCCCACCAGGCCCAAGGTTGACTCAGCCTTCCATCCTTTATAAGGTAGGTAAAATGAGGACCCAGATTGTTGGGGGCAATAAGTTGACTTTGTATATAATATACAAATAGGATGAAGACTATTGCTTGACATAGTGTAAGCCGCCCTGAGTCTTCGGAGAAGGGCGGGGTATAAATGCAAATAAAAACAACAACAAGGTCCCTTCCGACTCCATTCATCTAATATCTATAAATCGTCTTTTAAAATAAAATCTAGGGAGCTGCAATTTAACCCTGTTATTATAAGGCACTGGTAATCCTCAATTTCCCATCGTTTGTTTAGTGCAGGAGTCTCCAACCTTGGCAACTTTAAGCCTGGCGGATTTCAACTCCCAGAATTCCCCAGCCAGCTTTGCTGGCTGGGGGATTCTGGGAGTTGAAGTCCGCAAGGCTTAAAGTTGCCAAGGTTGGAGACTCCTGGATTAGGGGACTTTCAAAGTTACATTGGTCCTGAAAAAAAGTGACTTACAACCAGTCCTCACACTTACGACCATCACATCCTCCCAGTCATGTGTCCAAAATTTAGGTGTGCACTTCCAACAATTGCAACGTCTCTGGATCACGTGATCCTCAATGGTGACTTTTCCAGCTGGCTTCCAACAAGCCAAGTCAACGGGGGAAGCCGGATTCACATAAATGACCACGTGACTCACTGAACGACTGTAGCGATCCGCTTAACGACCGTGAGGAGACAAAACGGGGCAAACTTCACTTCACACCTGCCTTGTTTAGCTCTGCCAATTTCGGCCTCCATTGCGGTCGTAAGTCGAGGACGACCTGTATAATAACGTGGCTATTTCTTCCTTCGACCCATCAGTAAGCCGCCCTGAGTCTTTGGAGAAGGGCGGGATATAAATTCAAATTTAAAAAATTTTAAATTTAAATTTAAATTTTAAAAAATTTTTTTAAAAAAATTTCAAATTAAAAAAAAAAAGTCTAATACCAAGAAATACATAACATAACATAACATAACAACAGAGTTGGAAGGCACCTTGGAGGCCTTCTAGTCCAACCCCCTGCCCAGGCAGGAAACCCTAGACCATCTCAGACAGATGGTTATCCAACATTTTCTTAAAAATTTCCAGTGTTGGAGCATTCACAGCTTCTGCAGGCAAGTCGTTCCACTTATATACGGTGTGGAAACTCGTAATTACTTGGCAAGAAAGTTCCATTTTTATTTTTATTTTTATTTTTATTTTTTGCTTTAAACGCTCCTCGCCGTCTCGGCCAACTCAAATATAGAAAAAAAAAATTCAGCTCCCTTCATTAATGTTTCAAAGGCTTTTTTTTAATCCCCTCCCCGAACGTCATTAATTCAAGCCATGAGTTAATCGCTCTTGGAAGCAAAGGCGAACAGCTTGCGTTGAAGAGGAGAACAGGTGTAAAATACCTCGGAGGTATTTTGAGCTGCAACTTGGGGTAAAAACACCAGCAGAACAGATTTGCAACCGCCACCTGGCTGGCTGTTCGCCTTATTTATCCTTGAAATCGTGCGGGGAGCGGCGCTAAATGGCACGGCGCGCGCACAACAGCGGGCTCCAGCTGGGGCTTTGGGAGGTACAGAGGTGCCAAGGTTGCAGGCTGCCTGCGACTCTTCCCAAAAGCTTCCAAGGTGGAGAAGACGGGGGATGCCTAAATTCCCTCAAATTTACAGATTACAGATCTGGAGTTGGAAAGGGACCTTGGAGGTCATCTAGTCCAACCCCCAACCCCCCCCCCTGCCCAAGCAGGAGACCCCTGCTACACCATTTCTGACAGATGGCAGTCTGGTCTCTTCTTGAAAGCTTCCAGGGATGAAGCTCCCACAACTTCTGAAGGCAACTTCTGTTCCATTAAATATAGAATAACTGAGTTGGGAGGGACCTCGGAGGTCATCTAGACCAACCCTCTGCCCAAGCAGTAGACCCTACATCATTTCTGACCAGTGGCAGCCCAATCTCTTCTTGAAAGCCTCCAGGGATGAAGCTCCCACAACTTCTGAAGGCAACTTCTGTTCCATGGGTTGGTTGATCTCACAGTCAAAAAGTTCCTCCTTGTTTCCAGGTTGAATCTCTCCTTGTTCAGTTTCCATCCATTATTCCTTGTCTGGCCTTTGGGTGCCTTGGAAAATAGCTTGACCCCCTTCCTCCTCTCTGTGGAAGCCCCTCCAATATTGGAAGATGCTCTCCTGTCTCCCCTGGTCCTTCTCTTCTCTAGACTAGCCAGGCCCAGTTTCTGCAACCATTCATTGTATGTTTTAGCCTCCAGTTCCCTAATCATCTTTTTTGCTCTTCTCTGCACTTTTTCCAGAGTTTCAACATCTTTTTTACATCGTGGCGACCAAAACTGGATGCAGTACCAGTGGTAGGTTGCACGCGAGAGAGAGCACATGAACACCGACGAGCAAACTAGTAGCGGCTGAAATTGAACTCCACTACTGTGCAGTATTCTAGGTGTGGTCCTACGAAGGTTTTATAGAGTGGTATTAGTCCTCACTTGATCGTTTTTGGAAATTTTTGGAAGCACCTTCTTGAGACCACTGATCCAAAGGGCCAAAAACCTTGATTATTCACAAAGGGTTCAATTATACCCTCAAGTCTCAAAGTCTCCATCCGCCGACAAACCGGTTGCAAATTAGAAGGTCACCAGAGAAGGTCATTACAAGCATGGGGTCTAACCGTCTTCACAGTGTTTAATTCATGTAATTATTTCGATTCCGTCCTCTTCTTGGCTCCTGGCTTGGGTGTGAAGCTCCGATAGGGTGGAGGACCAAGTATGACCTTTGGCAAGGAAAGGCCACCTCACCTTCTGAGATACTTCATATTATACATTATATTAATACATAATACATAATACTTCATATTATACATTAATGATCTCTGTGACCAAATTACAAGTAATTGTATTCTCTTTGCTGACGATGTCGATCTATTTAACACCACCAACAATACAGCTAACCTTCAAAAAGACCTTGACTTTGTATCTGAATGGTCTAAAACTTGGCAACTCCAAATCTCAACCAGCAAATGCTCTGTCTTACACATTGGAAAAAAGAACCTAAACACTAAGTACAAGCTTGATGGACATTACCTTATAGATGACCCCCCCACCCTGTTAAAGACCTTGGAGTTTTGATATCAAATGATCTAAGTGCCAAAACCCACTGCAACTACATAGCAAAAAAGGCTCTAAGAGTTATAAACCTAATCTTGCGTAGCTTCTTCTCCAGAAACACTACACTACTAACTAGAGCATATAAAACATTTGCTAGACCAATTCTTGAATACAGCTCGCCTGTCTGGAACCCTCACCACATTTCTGACATCAATACAATTGAACGTGTCCAGAAACATTTTACAAGAAGAGTTCTCCACTCCTCTGAATACAACAAAATACCTTATGCCACCAGACTTGAAATCTTGGGTTTAGAAAACTTAGAACTCCGCCGCCTTTGACATGACCTGAGTTTAACTCATAGAATCATATATTACAATGTCCTTCCTGTCAAAGACTACATCAGCTTTAATTGCAACAATACACGAGCACACAATAGATTTAAGCTTAATGTTAACCGCTCCAATCTTGATTGCAGAAAATATGACTTCAGTTACAGAGTTGTTAATGCCTGGAATGCACTACCTGACTCTGTGGTCTCTTCCCAAAATCCCCAAAGCTTTAACCAAAAACTGTCTACTATTGACCTCACCCCATTCCTAAGAGGTCTGTAAGGGGCGTGCATAAGAGCACAAGAGTGCCTACCGTTCCTGTCCTTTGGTTTCCTTTCATTATATCCAATTAATATAGTTATTACATACTTATGCTTATATATATGCTTATATATTATATAGTTACTTTCATGCTTATGCTTATATATACTGTTGTGACAAATAAATAAATAAAATAAATAAATAAATACCCAATAGAGAGACCATCTGGAATGCCATCGACTTGCCCATAATAGCTTCCCTATCCTGTGAGATCAATGGCGGAAAGTGACCTTCCTAACCGGAAAGAGGGAGAAGAAATTGTGGAGAAATTTGTGTCGTCTTTCTGAGCGCGCACCCCTCTTTGTGCTGCCTAGAATAAACAGGTTGCAACTTCCCTCCTTGTGGGAGAATTGACTACTTCGCACCAGGGAGGAATCCATTCAGCTTTTGGCTGGGCCATCCAGGAGGTGGAACCCATGGAGAAGACCTTGAGGGCCCACAACACAACCATGGTGAGAACTCTTGTAAAGATTACCATCCGGTTGCAAATTAGAAGGTCACCAAAGAAGGTTGTTACGTGCAAGAGGTTTAATCATCTTCACGGGGTTTAATTCATGTAATTATTTTGATTCCGTCCTCTTCTTGGCTCCTGGTTTGGAAGTGAAGCTCCTGTAGGGTGGAGGACCAAGTGTGACCCTCGGCAAGGAAAGGCTACCTCACTTTCTGGGATATCCAATAGAGAGACCATCTGGAATGCCATCCACTTACCCATAATAACTTCTCTGTCCTGTAAGATCGACGGTGGAAAGGGACCTTCCTAACCAGAAAGGTGGAGAAGAAACTTGGAGATCTCTAGAACTTCATTTCCTGGAAAGGCCAAATAACTTGGTCAACCGGGAAGGGACCTTGAACGAAGCCATCAGATCCAATCAAGGCAAGATCCACGTTGACTTCTCTGGGATGTCTTCCATTTTATCTTCCCTGCTTCTACTGTCCAGCTGCCCGTTTTCTTAGGAAGCATCTTCTAACTCTCAGCTAGAATTGGACTCCTTGGCACTTCAATCATTTCATATATGGAGACCTGAGACAGAGCAGGAATTGTCCTCCTTCTCTGGGACATCCATGGAGGTATCTGAGGAACGTTTTCAGATTCTCTCCTCCACTTCTGAAGCTCCTTTCATCCTTCACCCTCTCGCATACAAAAAAAATGATGTTTTCTCGCCACGTTGCTTAAGTGACTCAATGCCGTTCTTAAATTAGTAACGCTGTCACTAAGTGAATCCGGCTCCCCCCTTGACTTCACTCATCAGAAGGTCGCAAAAGGGGATCCCATGATCCCAACACCTCGACCGTCATAAATGTGAGTCCATGGTCAAGCATCCGAATCTAAAATCGCCTGACCATGGGTTTGCTGCCATGGTCGTAAGGGTGAAAAACGGTCGTAAGTCACTTTCCCCGTTGCCGTTGTAGCTTTGAACGGTCACTAAATGAACTGTTGTAAGTCGAGGACTACAATATATAAACTTGCCCATCTACATTTAATAGTTTATATGGAGAAGCAATATAGAGACAATATAGAAACTTGCCCATCTGTATTTAATAAAAATACTAGGTTACATAGAAATAGATGCCTGATCTGGAAATGGATTTATCTGTCAATCCGATCGAACCAGCATCCGATGTATTTGTGAGGTTGTGTATACAGAATGTGTGGGTGTGTTGTGTTGTGTTGGAGAGCTGCCAAACAACCGAACCAGTTTGTTGAACATTCTGGATATCGATGTCAAGAATGGATTAAGATCTCTAGAAGTCGATTTGATGGGCCGGTTACGTATCATTTTAGGAAGGAAATTACACCCCCCCCCAGCCCACACGAAAAAAAATAGAAGTGGGTGGAGAACCGGGCTAGCAATCGGGGTGCCAAGTCTGTGCCAGGTGTGAGTTTGCATGGAATTCGGGGAGAGTTTGCTAACATGCAAATGTGGCCCGGCGCGAAGTTTGCAGGATTCAGGGTTTAATTTGCATTCAGGAATCTTCCAACGCTTTCCGGGAAGAAGCGACACATTCAGCGACTGGATGAACGTGTTCCGGCAGATTTCGCTGGCAACGGTAGAGGAATCGTTTCCCTGCCTGTCAAAATTTGCTCTGGTCTTCCAATCGAGCTTACGGGCCCTGGTGGTTTCTTAGTGGTCTCCCATCCCTGTGGTGAGCTAGTCCGTTTCTGCTTCCCTTCCAAAGTAATTGAGTCCAGTTCCTTGAATGATGATGATGAGGGGGAGGAGAAGAAGGAAGGAAGGAAGGAAGGGAGGGAGGGAGGGAGGGAGGGAGGGAGGGAAGAAGGAGATGGAGGAGGAGAAGGAGGAGGTGGAGGAGGAAGGAAGGAAGGAAGGAAGGAAGGGAGGGAGGGAGGGAGGGAGGGAGGGAAGAAGGAGATGGAGGAGGAGGAGGAGGAGGAGGAGGAGGAAGGAAGGAAGGAAAGAAGGAAGGAAAAGAAGAAGAAGATGGAGGAGGAGGAGGAAAGAAGGAAGGAAGGAAGGAAGGAAGGAAGGAAGGAAGGAAGGAAGGAAGGAAGGAAGGAAGGAAAAGAAGAAGGAGATGGAGGAGGAGAAGGAGGAGGAGGAGGAGGAAGGAAGGAAGGAAGGAAGGAAGGGAGGGAGGGAGGGGGGGAGGAAGGAAAGAAGGAAGGAGGAGGAGGAGGAGGAGGAGGAAGGAAGGGAGGGAGGGAGGGAGGGAGGGAGGGAGGGAAGAAGGGGATGGAGGAGGAGGAGGAGGAGGAGGAGGAAGGAAGGAAAGAAGGAAGGAAAAGAAGAAGAAGATGGAGGAGGAGGAGGAGGAGGAGGAAGAGGAAGGAAAGGAGGAAGAAAGAAAGAGAAGGAGAAGGAGAAGAAGAAAAAGAGGAGGAGGAGGACAACAACAACAACAACTATGGAATCCTTGATGCTTTCTAAGCTTGGTCATTTTCTTGCAGACATTTCATGACCCAACTAGATAACATCATCTGTGCTAGAAGGGAGGGGTGTGTTTGTTCTCTGTTTATACATTAGTGTCTTGTCCTGTCAGCGCTGGTGGGAGTGCGGTCTTCTCGGTAGTCCCTTGATTAGGGTATTGTTTTCTGCCAGATTGTTTGTCTGGTGTTAATCCCTGCTTATCTGGGTGATGTTTGCTGGAGCGGAGGTGTTCTGGTCTGTTTATTTCCATCTGACTTTTTTTTAATTGACATTTCTGAATGCTGCGTAAACACGGTTTGTCTCCCCATGAGCCTATTGATGGCTGATTTGCCAAGCTTCCAGCAATTCTCTTATGTTGGGACTTCGCTTTCTCAAGGATGCTGAACCGTTTCCTAGTTAAAACGACGGTTGAGTCTGAGAATGTATAAAGATACTTCAAACCTTTGCTAGAAAGGTAAACAAGACAAAGGGGCAATTTATCAAATATGGTGGGCATGAAAAAGCCATAACACTTAAGTATGAATAAGTGCATTAATGAAGAAGATTTTAAGGAGCAACCACACAATGAAAATTAGAAACCTTTCTTTTGGAATGAATGGACGGACAGCTAAAAAAAACAGAACTAGAATTTTCTTTTTTTATATATAAAACAACAGCAGCAAGTTTACTATATGCTCAAAAGCGTAATGGTTTGAGGCTCCCCACAATAAAGGAATGATTGATAAAATGATGGAATTTGCAGACATGACTAAACGGACTTCCTGGATTAGAGAAAAGACGATATCTACATTTACGGCTGAGTGGAAATTCCTTGTAGACTTTTGCACGAAACAAGGAAAAAAAACACCACTGCACTCATCACTTGTGGTTTTGTTGATTAGAAAAAAAACAACAATTAGATAATGGAAAAAAATGAGGTGTTTTTTTTTTTTAAAAATAATCCTTGGGTAAAAGATAACCTTGCAACAAAGACCTATATTTGCTGCAATGAGGAGCGAATAGAACACAAAGACAGCCGGATGTTAAAGAACAAAAGCTGACTCAAAGAAGGCGTCTTGGTCTGTGAAAGGGGAAAAGAAAGAAAGAAGGAAGAAAGAAAAGGAAAGGAAAGGAAGGAAGGAAGGAAGGAAGGAAGACAGCAGAGAGAAAGAAAGATGAGAAAACAACATAAAGAAAGATGGGTGAGAAAGAAAAAAGAGAGAGAAAGAGAGAGAGGGAGAAAAAAGATGAGGTGGCAATAAAGAGAGAGTAAGAGAGGGGAGAGAGAAAGAGAGACAAAGAAAAAAAAAACAGAGAGAAAGACAGAAAAGAGTGAGAGAGAAAGATGAGAGAACACCAGAAAAAAAGAAAAGAAAAATGAGAGGGATGAGAGAACAAGATGAGAGAGAGAGAAAGAAAGAGAGAGAGAGAGCAGAAAGAGAGCGAGAAAGAAAGGAAGGAAGGAGGGAGGGAAGGAAGGAAGGAAGGAAGGAAGGAAGGAAGGAGAGTGAAAGATGAGAAAACACCAGAAAGAATGATGGGTGAGAAAGAAAAAGACAGAAAATGATGAAACAGAAATAAAAAGAGAGAGAGAGAGAGGCGAGAGGAAGAGAAATGGAGAGAAAGAAAGAAAGACAGAAAGACAGAAAGAAAGGAGAGAGGTAGAAAAATGAGAGAACACCAGAAAGAAAAATGGAAGGAAGAGAGAGAGGTAGAAAGAAAAAGAGAGAGAGAAAGGAAGGAAGGAAGGAAAGAAGGAAGGAAGGAAGGAAGGAAGGAAGGAAAGAAGAAAGAAAGAAAGAAAGAAAGAAAGAAAGAAAGAATACCAGAAAGAAAGATGGGAGAGAGAGGGGGGGGGAAAAAGAGAAAAAGAGAAGTGTGCGAGCAATTTATTGCATGTTGCCTGTGGTTTGCTAATGATCTCTTGCCTATGAGTTATCAAAACTTTGTGAACTGGTGGCTCTTGATTTGTGAGATTTGTGTCATCTTTCTGAGCGCGCACCCCTCTTCGTGCTGCCTAGAATAAACAGGTTGCAACTTCCCTCCTTGTGGGAAAATTGACTACTTCGCACCAGGGAGGAATCCATTCAGCTTTTGGCTGGGCCATCCAGGAGGTGGAACCCATGGAGAAGACCTTGAGGGCCCACAACACAACCATGGTGAGAACTCTTGTAAAGATTACCATCCGGTTGCAAATTAGAAGGTCACCAAAGAAGGTTGTTACGTGCAAGAGGTTTAATCATCTTCACGGGGTTTAATTCATGTAATTATTTTGATTCTGTCCTCTTCTTGGCTTCTGGCTTGGATGTGAAGCTCCTGTAGGGTGGAGGACCAAGTGTGACCCTCGGCAAGGAAAGGCCACCTCACTTTCTGGGATATCCAATAGAGAGACCATCTGGAATGTCATCCACTTACCCATAATAACTTCTCTGTCCTGTTAAGATCAACGGTGGAAAGGGACCTTCCTAACCAGAAAGGTGGAGAAGAAACTTGGAGACCTCTAGAACTTCACTTCCTGGAAAGGCCAAATAACTTGGTCAACCGGGAAGGGACCTTGAACGAAGCCATCAAATCCAGTCAGGGCAAGATCCATGTTGACTTCTCTGGGACAACCCCCATTTTATCTTCCCTGCTTCTACTGTCCAGCTGCCCGTTTTCTTAGGAAGCATCTTCTAACTCTCAGCTAGAATTGGACTCCTTGGCACTTCAATCATTTCATATATGGAGACCTGAGATAGAGCAGGAATTGTCCTCCTTCTCTGGGACATCCTTGGAGGTATCTGAGGAACGTTTTCAGATTCTCTCCTCCACTTCTGAAGCTCCTTTCATCCTTCACCCTCTCACATACAAAGATGATGACGAGTCCCTAGAAAGAGTGCAGAGAAGAGCAACAAAGATGATTAGGGGACTGAAGGCTAAAACATATGAAGAACGGTTGCAGGAATTGGGTATGTCTAGTTTCATGAAAAGAAGGACGAGGGGAGACATGATAGCAGTCTTCCAATATCTCAGGGGCTGCCCAAAGAAGAGGGAATCAAGCTATTCTCCAAAGCACCTGAAGGCAGGACAAGAAGCAATGGGTGGAAACTAATCAAGGAGCAAACCAACCTAGAACTAAGGAGAAATTTCCTGACAGTGAAGACAATTAATCAGTGGAACTGCTTGCCACAACATGTTGTGGGTGCTTCATCATTGGAGGTTCTCAAGAAGAGAATGAACAGCTATTGGTCAGGGATGGAATAAGGTATCCTGTCTTGAGCAGGGGGTTGTAGTAAAAGACCTCCAGGGATTCTTTCAACCCCTCCTATTCTATGATTCACATGATTCTGTGACTTTATGATTCTATATGATGCTACAATTCTATTATTTTTTGATTGAATTATTCTAAGATTCTATGATTCTAAGATTGATTCTATGATTCCAAAATTCTATGATACTAAGATTCTCTCATTCAATGATTCCAAGATTCTGTGATTCTAGGGTTCTAAGATTCCAAGATTCTGTGATTCTAAAATTCAAAGATTCTCTAATTCTAAGATTCTCTGATTCTAAGGTTCCAAGATTCGATTCTAAAATTCTCTGATTCATTGATTCCAAGATTCTGTAATTCTAAGGTTCTAAGAGTCTATTATTCTAAAATTCAATGATTCTCTAATTCTAAGATTCCAAGATTCTGTGATTCTAAAATTCAAAGATTCTCTAATTCTAAGATTCTCTGATTCTAAGGTTCTAAGGTTCCAAGATTCAATTCTAAAATTCTCTGATTCTAAGAGTCTAAGATTCTCTGATTCTAAGATTTTCTGAGTCTAGGATTCTAAAATTCTCTGATACTAAGATTCAATGATTCCAAGATTCTAAGATTCTAAAATTCAATGATTCCAAGAGTAAGGTTCTAAGGTTCCGAGATTCGTTTCTAAAATTCTCTGATTCAATGATTCTCTGGTTCTAAGGTTCTAGTCTCACTCTCAAGGAGGAGAAACGGTACGGCACTTTCCAGGAAACATCCAGTTCTTCCAGCAGTTCCGCTGCACCCCTTGACCTGCTGTTGAAGTCAGATTTTATGAGCTTCCCAAACAGACATTGAAGAACAGCCGTGGCCAACTAAAAAAAAATTTAAAAAATCCCCTTTTCACACCTGGAAGAGTAGAGACGGGCTCTCTACCTGAGTAAACAAAGTTTGAATCCACACAAAGTACAAACTTTGCCCTAGGCTGTTCTTACAGAACACCTTCTGTGTTGCCAAGCGAACTCAGCAGGCTGGGGAAGGCAAAGCCACGTGAAAGTTTTAGGAGTCTGCCGAGTTTCCCGGGCCGATTTCTCGGGGTTTAAAAGTTCAGTGTGAATGCTTGCTTTGGAAGGGTGTTCGGGTTCAAAGATGGGGTAATAGCGCCGAACCTGCCTTGGGGAGAAATGAACACTTAAGTGCATGCATTTTGTCCCTTCTACAGCGGGTTTCCAAACTTCATCACTTTAAGACGAGTGGACTTCAACTCCCAGAATTCCCAGCCAGCACAGAATTGAGAATTCTGGGAGTTGAAGTCCACCTGTCTTAAAGTTCATTAAAAATATTAACAGTCAATTTGGACCTGTTGACCTCAGTGTGAGGTTTCCACCGTATTTTTCAACTTTTTTTTTTGCTATAAATCTTATTAATTTTCTATTATTTCCATTTATTAGTGCTTAATAAACGTCAATTTGTCAATACAGATCACATTCTTACTCTCCACCCTATTTTTCCAACCACTGGTAAAATAAATTACGTGTTTGATAATATTCTGCATCTTCTTTCTGTTTGATTTTCAATGTCAGTCTCTCCATTTCTGCACAATCTAGTATCTTCCTAATTATCTCTTCATCTCATGGCGTTTCTTCCTTTTTCCAATACCATGCAAATATAATCCTCGCTGCTGTTAAGACATGCAGCATTAAATATATACTTTGCATATCAAGTTTTTCTGGTGTTAAACCTTACAGGTTTAAAATCTACATGTTTTCCTATTATCTTTTCTAACCACTTGTGTATTTTATTTTATTTTTTGCTTTGACACGTCCACCATATGTGATAAAATGTGCCCGTTTTCTGGTTACATTTCCAACATTTGCTAGACATATTTTTAAACAATTTAGCTAACCTATCAATAACAACAACAACAGAGTTGGAAGGGACCTTGGAGGCCTTCTAGTCCAACCCCCTGCCCAGGCAGGAAACCCTACACCATCTCAGTCAGATGGTTATCCAACATTTTCTTAAAAATTTCCAGTGTTGGAGCATTCACAACTTCTGCAGGCAAGTCGTTCCACTTATTAATTGTTCTCACTGTCAGGAAATTTCTCCTTAGTTCTAAGTTGCTTCTTTCCTTGATCAGTTTCTACCCATTGCTTCTTGTCCTGCCCTCATGTGCTTTGGAGAATAGTTTGATTCCCTCTTCTTTGTGGCAACCCCCGAGATATTGGAACACTGCTATCATGTCTCCCCTAGTCCTTCTTTTCATTAAATTAGACATACTCAGTTCCTGCAACCGTTCTTCATATGTTTTAGCCTCCAGTCCCCTAATCATCTTTGTTGCTCTTCTCTGCCCTCTTTCTAGAGTCTCAACATCTTTTTTACATCGTGGGCACCAAAACTGGATGCAATATTCCAAGTGTGGCCTTACCGAGGCCTTATAAAGTGGTATTAACACTTCACGTGATCTTGATTCTATCCCTCTGTTTATGCAGCCCAGAACTGTGTTGGCTTTTTTGGCAGCTGCTGCACACGGCTGGCTCATATCTAAATGGTTATCCACTAGGACTCCAAGATCCCTCTCACAGGTACTACTATTGAGCAAGGTACCACATATACGGTACCTGTGCATTTTGTTTTTTTTGCCTAAATGAAGAACCTTACTTTTTTCACTGTTGAATTTCATTTTGTTAGATAGCGCCCAATGTTCAAGTCTGTCAAGATCCTTCTGTAACTTGAGCCTATCTTCTGGAGTGTTGGCTATTCCTGCCAGCTTGGTGTCATCTGCAAATTTGATGAGTTCCCCATCTATCCTCTTGTCCAAGTCATTGATGAAGATGTTGAAGAGAACTGGGCCTAAAACAGAGCCTTGGGGGGGTACACTGCATACTTCCCTCCATGTGGATGTAGTTCCATTGAGGACTACATGTTGAGTGCAGTTGGTCAGCTAGTTACGAATCCATCTGGTGTTGTTGTTGTCTAATCCACATTTTTCTACTTTATCTAGTAGTAGATTATGGTCTACTTTATCAAATGCTTTACTGAAGTCCAAGTAAATTATATCGACAGCATTCCTCTGGTCTACTAATTTTGTCACTTTGTCAAAGAATGCAATCAGATTAGTCTGGCATGATCTGTTTTTGACAAACCCATGTTGGCTTTTGGTTTGCTTCTAGGTGTTTGGTGATTCGTTGCTTGATTATCTTTTCCAGAATCTTCCCCGGTATTGAGGTCAGGCTGATAGGTCTGTAGTTTCCTGGATCTGTTTTTTTTTTCTCCTTTTTTGAAGATGGGAACTACATCAGCTCTTTTCCAGTCCTCTGGCAGCTCCCCTGTGCTCCAGGATCTTTGAAAGATATAGTTCAGTGGTTCTGAGATCACGTCTGCCAGTTCCTTCAGAACCTTGGGGTGCAATCCATCCAGTCCTGGTGATTTGAACTCGTCTAGGGTAGACAGATGTTCACTTACCATTTTCTTCCCTATTTTAACTTGTGTTCCTAATCTGTTTGTTGTGATGCTGTTTTTGATAGGTTTATTTATCAGATGGTAAATAAACCTAATTCCCAACTTTTAAAGGTACTCAGATCCTTTAAGGATCACTTTGGATCAGCCACTGTACAGGTAAATGACTTACAACACTTTATTTAGCGGCCGTCCAAAGTTTCAGCGGCATTGACACGAATTAGGATTGTTTTTCATACTTACAACCGTTGCAGATTCCCCGCGGTCACGCAATCAAAATTCGGAGGCTTGGCAACTGGCGTGTACTTACGACTGTTGCAATGTCCTGGGGAGGGGTGTGTGTTACATGACCCCTGTTTGCGACCGTCTGACAAGCAAAGTCAATGGGGAAACCGGATTCACTTCACAACCATGTGACTTAATTGCCGTGGGGATTCCCTTAACAAGAGTGGCAAGAAAGGTCGTAAAATCGAGGCAAAACTCAATGAACAGCTGTCTCATTTAGCAACGGGAATGTTGGGCTCCATTGTGGTCGAAAGACGAGGAGTAGCTGTTACTGGGATTAACTGGGAATTACTATCTCATTGGTGCCGAAGGCTTGAAGTGTTGGTGTGAGGGTGTGACGTTGTGTTTGGGGATGCTGGGATCTCCAACAGATCATCTGAGATTCCCGGAGAAGATCCATCTGTGTCTGGGCCAAGAAGAGGTGAAGGCCACTTAGTGGCTGTTTGCAAGAATTCGTGGTTGGGATCCGCTTTCAATCTCCCAGTTGAAAGGATACATTTGGGATCGGTCGATCCCCTGCTTCTTTGCCTTCTGAGATGAAAACCGCCTGCATATAAACACAGACTTCAGAGGATAATTAGAACTGCAGAAAAAACAATGGCTACCAACCTGCCTTCCATTGAGGACCTGTATACTGCACGAATCAAGAAGAGGGCCGTGAAAATATTTGCAGATCCCTCGCATCCTGGACATAAACTGTTTCAACTCCTACCCTCAAAACGACGCTATAGAGCCCTGCACACCAGAACAACTAGACACAAGGACAGTTTTTTCCCGAAGGCCATCACTCTGCTAAACAAATAATTCCCTCAACACTGTCAGACTATTTACTGAATCTGCACTACTATTAATCTTCTCATCGTTCCCATCACCAATCTCCTTCCACTTATGACTGTATGACTATAACTTGTTGCTGGCAATCCTTATGATTTATATTGCTATATTGATCATCAATTGTGTTGTAAATGTTGTACCTTGATGAACGTATCTTTTCTTTTATGTCCACTGAGAGCATATGCACCAAGACAAATTCCTTGTGTGTCCAATCACACTTGGCCAATAAAATTCTATTCATTCTATTCTATTCATATAGGGTAGTCCTCAAGTTATGACCACAATTAGCCTCCCAAATTTCTGTGGCTAAGTGTGAAAGTTTTGCTCATTTTATGACCTTTCTGGCCACAGTTGTTCAGTGCATCACTGCAGTTAGTGACAGGGTTGTTAAATGAATCCTTCTTCCCCGTTGACTTTGCTTGTCAGAATATCGCAAAAAGGGACACCTCAACCCGGCATAAATATGAGTCAGTCGCCAACGTCTGAATTTTGATCACGGGAGCACGGGGATGCCGCAGTGGTCGCAAGTGTGAAAATGTCTCTTTTTTTCAGTGCCGCTGTAGCCTCGAACGGTCGCTAAATGAACTGTTGTACGTTGAGGACTATCTATATCACAGTAACGGTGGCAAACATTTCAGAGAGATTATAGTCATATAAATGGAGGGCTATCCCCTTCTTCCATAGTCCACCCCTGGTTGTTTGTATGGGGTGGTGAATTGACTGAGGTAGCGGTTTGGTCATCTACCGCATAAGGATTACCATTAACTGTTTCCCATCAGGATAGACTGGTCGTGGTCACTTTATCATCTGCTACCATCTTGACCAGCCCAGGATGAGCCTCTTGCCGGACCTTCTCTGTGATGCGAATGTTTACCGCAGCTGACCTACTTGCCCTGCGAGATGCCCCTCTCTCGCGGGTTTGGCCCTCCAGATTATCGAGGGCCCACCTTGAGGACGGGCTTTAGAGCCCCGAGAGGTGGCATGCGAAAAATAGGAGGCTTAGGGGTTTTTTAATTAGTTGTTTTAATAGATTTTTTAAGGGGAGTTTTAATGGGGATTTTAAGGGTTGGGAGGGGGGGAGGGATGAGATGGGTGAGGGGAAGAACCCATTGGGGAGGGGGGGAGGGTATGTCCAGTCCCAGTGCGTGCACACGGCATTATTTCATCAGGTCCGAAGACAGGGGGAGAGAGGGATGTTCGGAGCATAGAGTGTTTTTCCATCTGTACGGTAAGTGGGAGAGGCAGATATGGCGGAGGCAAGGGGCCGTATCGTTCCCTAGGAGCACGTGCTCGATGTTTAAAAGCGATCACATGCTCCGGCCCCTCAGTCCTCACTCGTTCCCCGGATGGCCAAGATCCTCAGAGCTTGGGTCTTCGGCTGATGCTGTGCAATGCCCGGTCCGTGGTTAATAAGGCTCCCTTGATTTGTGACCTTATTCAGAGGGAGTCCGCGGACTTTACGGGCATTACGGAGACCTGGTTGGGCACAGAGGGGGTGTACCCCTGGTTGAACTGTGCCCTCCGGGTTTCCGTGCATTTCATCAGCCAAGGGCCCAAGGTAGGGGTGGGGGGGTGGCGGTTGTGATTAAGGAAAGCCTAGAGCCGAGGGAGTCCACTGTGTCTCAGATAGCCAGTTGTGAATCCCTCCTTGTAAAGTGGGGCCATCGGAATCAGATGGGCCTGTTGATCGCGTACCTGGCTCCTTGCTGCGTGACTACAGCCCTACCTGAGCTGCTGGAGGTGCTTGCCGGGGTGGCAGTTGAGATTCCCAGACTTTTGGTCATGGGGGATTTCAACTTGCCATCGGCCGGCTTGTCATCAACGGTAGCTCAGGAGTTCCAGGCTTCCATGACGGCCATGGACCTGATTCAAGTAACTGATGGCCCTACACACACGGGGGGAGGCACACTAGACTTGATTTTTATCTCTGGACAGTGGATTAATGATCTGGAATTAGGACATTTAGTCACGGAACCAGTGTCATGGACAGATCATTTTCTCCTTCGCCTGGACTTTCGGACCGCCGCTCACCACCGCAGGGAGACGGAGCCAATGTGTTGGTTCCGTCCCAGGCGCCTGATGGACCCTGATAGGTTCCGGACGGAGCTTGGGCCATTCCCTGAGGATCTTGCCCACGGCACGACTGAAGAACTAGTTGCGGCCTGGGAACGGGCCGCGGCTGGGGCTTTGGACCGTGTCGTGCCTTTGCGGCCTCTGACCCGGCGTAGATCTCAATTGGCTCCTTGGTTTTCTGAGGAGCTGAGGGAGATGAAACGCTGGAGAAGACGCCTAGAGAGTTCTTGGAGGTCTAGCCGTTCCGAAGCTGATCGGACACTAGTGAGATCTTTTACTAAGACCTACCTAGTGGCAATGAGGGAGGCAAAACGTTTCTACGTTTCCACTCTCATTGCATCGGCAGATAACCGCCCGGCCGCCCTGTTTCGGGTGACTCGCTCCCTCCTTCACCAGGGGGGGTGGGAGGACCCCCTACAGGGACGTGCTGAGGAGTTTAACGGTTATCTATACGATAAAATCGTTCAGCTTCGGGATAGCTTAGACCAAAATTGCGATGATCCAGGCGGGATGACGGATGCATGTCTTGTTGAGGTCGTTTTGGATGAGTTTGAGTCTGTGGCTCCCGAGGACGTGGACAGGTTGCTGGGGAGGTTACATGCAACCACATGTTTACTGGACCCGTGTCCTTCCTGGCTGGTGCTGGCCACTCAGGAAGTGACACGAGGCTGGCTCCAGGGAATTATAAATGCTTCATTGTTGGAAGGGGTTTTCCCCACTGCCTTGAAAGAGGCGGTGGTGAGACCCCTCCTCAAGAAGCCTTCCCTGGACCCAGCTATTTTGGGAAATTATCGTCCAGTCTCCAAACTTCGCTTTGTGGCGAAGGTTGTAGAGAGTGTGGTTGCGTGGCAGCTTCCCCGGTACCTGGATGAAGCCATCTATCTAGACCCGTTCCAGTCCGGCTTCCGGTCCGGACATAGTACGGAGACAGCTTTGGTCGCATTGGTGGATGACCTCTGGAGGGCCAGGGATAGGGGTTGTTCCTCTGCCCTGGTCCTATTAGACCTCTCAGCGGCTTTCGATACCATCGACCATGGTATCTTGCTGCACCGGTTGGAGAGTTTGGGGGTGGGAGGCACCGTTTATCGGTGGTTCTCCTCCTATCTCTCCGACCGGTCGCAGACGGTGTTGACAGGGGGGCAGAGGTCGACCGCGAGGTGCCTTACTTGTGGGGTGCCTCAGGGGTCGATTCTCTCGCCCCTCCTGTTCAACATCTATATGAAGCCGCTGGGTGAGGTCATCAGTGGTTTCGGGGTGAGTTATCATCTGTACGCTGACGACACGCAGCTGTACTTTTCCACCCCGGACCACCCCAACGAAGCTGTCGAAGTGCTATCCCGGTGTCTGGAAGCCGTATGGGTCTGGATGGGGAGAAACAGACTCAAGCTCAATCCCTCCAAGACGGAGTGGCTGTGGATGCCGGCACCCCGGTACAGTCAGCTGCAGCCGCGGCTGACTGTGGGGGGCGAGTTATTGGCCCCAATGGAAAGGGTGCGCAACTTGGGTGTCCTCTTGGATGGGCGGCTGTCGTTTGATGATCATTTGGCGGCCGTCTCCAAGAGGGCCTTTTACCAAGTTTGCTTGGTCCGCCAGTTGCGCCCCTTCCTTGACCAGGATGCCTTATGCACGGTCACTCATGCTCTTGTCACTTCCCGTTTGGATTATTGCAATGCTCTCTACATGGGGCTGCCCTTGAAGTGCACCCGGAGGCTGCAACTAGTCCAGAATGCAGCTGCGCGGGTAGTAACGGGAGCCACTCGTTGCTCCCATGTAACACCATTCCTGCGCAGTTTGCACTGGCTTCCTGTGGTCTTTCGGGTGCGCTTTAAGATCCTGGTCACCACCTTCAAAGCGCTCCATTGCTTAGGGCCCGGGTACTTACGGGACCGCCTGCTGTTACCTTTTGCCTCCCACCGACCCGTACGCTCACACAGAGAGGGCCTTCTCAGGGTGCCGTCCGCCAAGCAATGTCGGCTGGCGGCCCCCAGGGGAAGGGCCTTCTCTGTGGGAGCTCCTACGCTTTGGAATGAACTTCCCCCTGGCCTACGTCAAGTTCCTGATCTTCGGACTTTTCGCCGTGAGCTGAAAACGCACCTATTTATTCAAGCGGGACTGGATTAAAATTTTATTGGGGTTATTTATATTTTAAGATTTTAAATTGTTTTAAATTTTTCGGCCACATCATAATATGTTTCCTTTTAAATTTCTTTTAATTTGTATACAGTGTATTTTTACTTGGCTGTACACCGCCCTGAGTCCTTCGGGAGAAGGGCGGTATAAAAATTGAAATAAATAAATAAATAAATAAATAAATAAATAAATAAATAAATAAATAAATAAATAAATCTGTATTTTGTTTGGCCTTACTGGATCCCTTTCTTGTCTCCTCTATTATTTTTCTACTGTTTAGGAACGGATTGTGGATTTAATGGTTGTGTGTAATCTAGGGAGTGTGTTTTGGTTTTAAATTATTAACGGCATGTCAACTGCTCCAAGATTTCTAACAATGGGAAGCAGTTAAATAACAGCAGCGACAACATCATCATACCGGCATGCCTTAATCTGCTGACAATACCGGTTCCGAGAAATACTGACGTATTTATTCAAGCAATGGGGGGGAGAAAAAAAAGAAAGAAAGAAAAGGTATACAATTTGAATTTTATAATCTGGATTTTTTTACGGCAAACCACAAGTTAAATACCAAGCGAGAAAAGATGCAGAGGAAGGAGGAGGATTGAATGTAGCGGATTTGAAATTGTCATTTGCAGCTTGTTGCTCTGTTTGGATGACAGAACGGGGACTGCTGAGAAACAAAAGACTTTTAGAGTTAGAAGAGCCCGATCTGAGGTTTGGATGGCATGGGTATTGATGGTCATGATTACAGCGGGTCCTCACTTAGCGACCGTTCAAAATTACAATGGCACCAAAACAAGTGACTTTTCACACCTACGACCGTTGTAGCGTCCCCATGGTCACAAGATCAAAACCCAGTCTCTTATATTCTATGTCTTTAATCAAACAGTCCATCAAAAACATAAGTGCCTTTGTCGCCACATGGAAACCGCTTCTGGACTTTGTGCTTGAGGTCGAAAAAAAATGAAACCATGATTTCGGGTTTACTGATTAGATTGATATGCATTTCTTCCAACAGCCGGTTTGCTGAACGGCTCAGAAAGTTAACAAGCGGTTCCGTTGAACGGATGCAAACCGGCTGAATCCCACCACTGATTTTAAAGAAATGGCTAGTTTATATTACTATGGGGAAAAAAAGAAAATATTGTGGTTTGATGTTAATGCTTTATTAGAAGGAGTCGGAAGTCAAAGCTTTTTTTTTTTCATTTTCCCAGCCCTTCCTCCCTTCTATTTCCCCCTCTTCCTATTTTCTTTTGCATTTTCTATCTTATTTCATAACCTAATAAAAAAATCATTTTTTAAAAAAATTCAGACTCGATGACTGGTTCATATTTATGACGGCCGCAGCGTCCCTGGGATCTTGTTGATCCCCTTTTGCGACCTTCTGATAACCAAAGTCCAAGTGGAAGTCAGATTCATTTAACAATTGTATGACTTAACAACGGTGGTGATTCATGGCATTTAGATCCTAAGAAATTATCATGTATGTATCCAGATATGCAAGCGAAATGTTGGAGATGTAATTTATTTATTTATTTATTTATTTATTTATTATTTAAATTTTTATACCGCCCTTCTCCCGAAGGACTCAGGGCGGTTTACAGCCAGATAAAATAAACATTCCTATTACAAAATAAATACTATTAAAATACCACTAAAAAACTTATTCAATTTGGCCGCAATTAAAATTTAGCAAATAATAAAACCCATTAAAAACCCATTAAAAACCCATCGATAAAACCCAATTAAAAACCCATAAAAAGCTAACCCAGTCCAGCGCAAATAAATAAGTGAGTTTTGAGCTCGCGACGGAAGGTTCGGAGGTCCGGAAGTTGACGAAGTCCTGGGAGGAGTTCGTTCCAGAGGGCGGGAGCCCCCACAGAGAAGGCCCTTCCCCTGGGTGTCGCCAGACGACACTGTCGCGCCGACGGCACCCCGAGGAGTCCCTCTCTGTGAGAGCGCACGGGTCGGTGAGAGGTATTGTGATGATGCTACATATTTTCATGTATGGTGGACTTGTAAGAAAATTAAGTCTTTCTGGATAAGAATCTGGTGGATTATGCAGAATGTTCTGAAGAAGAAGATAAAGTTCCTACCGCAATTTTTCCTTTTGGGAATAACAACGGACTGTACAGTGATTGAGACTAAGTTGATTTTGAACTTAATAACAGCAGCAAGACTGTTGATTGGACAATATTGGAAGAAAAAAGAATTACCCACAATAGAAGAATGGATATTGAAAGTTTCCAATTTGGCTGAGATGGCTAAAATCTCAGCCTTCTTGAAAGACAGTACTCAAGAAAAATATTTAAATGAATGGAAGAACTGGATTGATTATATTCAAAATAGATATCAGATTAAGAAATTTCGGATTGCTTTTGAATGAAGGATGTTATTTTTGATTTTAATGGAAGAAGTCAGGTTATGTGAGAGAGAAGGATTATAATTGTGTTAGATTTTAAAAATTGAATGTATGACTGTTTTGTTTAAGGAACTATACCTTGTGTTTGCCCCGGGAAGTCCGGGGGGGGGGAGGGGGGTTTAGGAGGGAGGGGGGGAGGGGGAAAATTTAATTGTTGTAAAACCTTTTCAATAAAAACAAAAACAAAAAAACAACAACAACGGTGGTGATTCGCTTAACAACTGCAGCAGGAAAGATCCTAAAAGAGGGCAAAGTTCACTTAGCCTCAGCATCAGAATTGTTGGGCTCAACGGCGAAAGGCGAAGACTAGCTGTCAATCATCCACGGAAGAGAGAAGGTGGGCCGGCTGCCTCTCATCTCACTGAGGACGGATTAAGAGTGACATTTCCTCAACAGCCGCCACGAGATTGACAGGTGCGGTGACATCACGGGCAGAGACGCTGTCGGCTTTCGAAGCAAAGACTCCCACGATCCGGCCAATTGACTGGATTACAAAATTTAAAAAAGGGCTAATCTAACGTGGAGCTCGAGGGAAAGATTAGAAAGGTGCCTGCCTCTGCGCATTTTATTTTATTGTTCACTTTTTGTGGGTGCGACAGGAACAACCTCGGTCTCTGGTAAAGCGAAAAGAGGCGTGAATTAAGCTCGTTTGGGGCATCCAAAAATTTAAAAAAATGCACCGCTGAGGGTCGTTCTCAAATAAATTGCACAGTAACCTTGCCAACCTATACAGGTAGTCCTTGATTTACAATGATTCATTTAGTGACCGTTTGAAGTCACAACGGCACTGAAAAAAGGAACTTAGGGCCGTTTTTCCACGCTTAACGACCATTGCGGCTTCCCCGTGGTCACGTGATCAAAATTCAGACATGGGCAGCTGGCTCATATATATGACGTCACAGTGTCCTGGGATTACATGATCCCCTTTAGATTAGATTAGATTAACAGAGTAGGAAGGGGATCTTGTCGGCCATTTATGATTTATATTGTTTTATTTGTTTCCTGGTATGATTTGATTGCTTATTAGTAATCTATAACTATCACTAAGTGCTGTATCTTATCATCCTTGATGAATGTATTTTTTCTCTTTGTTTTCTTTTTATGTACACGGAGAGCATATGAACCAAAGACAAATTCCTTGTGTGTCGAATCACACTTGGCCAATAACCACACTTGGCCAATAATAATAATCACACTTGGCCAATAACCTACTAACCAGAGCATATAAAACATTTGCTAGAGACCAATTTGAGAATACAGCTCGCCTGTCTGAAACCCTCACCACATTTCTGACATCAATACAATTGAACATGTCCGGAAATATTTTACAAGAAGAGTTCTCCGTTCCTCTGTAAACAACAAAATACCTTATCCCACCAGACTTGAAATCCTGGGCTTAGAAAACTTGGAACTCCGTCGCCTTCGACAAGACCTAAGTTTAACTCACAGAATCATCTATTGTAATGTCCTTCCTGTTAAAGACTACTTCAGCTTTAATTGCAATAATACAAGAGCAACCAATAGATTTAAACTTAATGTCAACCGCTTTAATCTAGATTGCAGAAAATATGACTTCTGCAACAGAATCATCAGTGCTTGGAACACTCTACCTGACTCTGTGGTCTCTTCCCATAATCCCAAAAGCTTTAACCAAAAACTTTCTACTATTGACCTCACCCCATTCCTAAGAGGACCATAAGGGGCGTGCATAAGAGCACAAACGTGCCTACCGTTCCTGTCCTATTGTTTTTCTTTTTCTTCTTATATATATATATATGTCTTTGGTTGTTCGGGTTTTCTCCCGTGTAAAAGTGTCTTGGCAACGTTTCGACGAAGTCTCATTCGTCATCTTCAGGCTTCAGCTTCGTGCTTCTGGGAGCAATGTGTGATCGCAGCTGTTTCTTCCTTTTAACTGCTAGTGGGGGTTTGAACTGAACCCCCACTAGCATGAACAAACGAGATGACACCTCCCTCCTACCAGCCATTTGGAAACCCGCCCTTATTGACAAACGAGTCCCTAACACGAGGAATGACACCAGACCCACACTCACAAGGTCCACACAGGATGTCACCACCGCACATCCACCCAGAAAGCAGACCCAAACCCACACTGATCATGAAGCACGACCAAGGACCAGAAGCCAGACCGCAGCTGCAACATTAGCCATTTCAAACCCCTCCAATCCATACATGCAGCAGACTGACACCCACTATGAAGATGTAGCACGACCACAAAGCCAAACAACAGCTATGCAGCTCACCAGCTCAAATCCCCCTGCAGCACAGACTAGACTGAGCACAACCAAGCCCCCACCAACACAGGACACACCCCCAGCCAATCAGAGCACAGAAAAACCCCCATCCAATCAGAGCACAGCCAAGCTCCCACCCAATCAGTTCAAACCCCCACTAGCAGTTAAAAGGAAGAAACAGCTGCGATCACACATTGCTCCCAGAAGCACGAAGCTGAAGCCTGAAGATGACGAATGAGACTTCGTCGAAACGTTGCCAAGACACTTCCAATTTTACATGGGAGAAAACCCGAACAACCAAAGACCTATATACAAACACCCGTGAAAACCTCAGAAAACAAACATATATATATATATTTGAAATATATATATATATATGAAGAAAGAAAGAAAGAATTCTATTCTATTCCATTCCATTCCATTCCATTCTATTCTATTCTATTCTGCTCTGCTCTGCTCTGCTCTGCTCTATTCTATTCATTTTCTATATTCTATTTTATTCTTCATTCCAATATTTATTTTGTTCTGTCCTGTTCTGTTCTGTTCTATTCTCCAGCCCTCCCCCTTTTGCGTCCGTCAGACGAGCAAAATCAATGGGGAAGTCAGATTCACTTAACTGTGTCACTAAGACTGACGTTGCCAACTAATCAACTGCAGTGATTCACTTAACAACATTGGCAAGAAAGCTTGTAAAATGGGGCAAAACTCCCTTAATAACTGCCTTGCTTAGGAATGGAAATTCTGGCCCCAAATGTGTTCGTATGTCGAGGACTATCTATATCTGGGCTGACTATCCTGGTCATCTGCTACAATGTCCTTCCTGTTGAAGACTACTTCAGCTTCAATCGCAACAATACACGAGCACACAATAGATGTAAGCTTAATGTTAACCGCTCCAATCTCAGTTGCAGAAAATATGACTTCAGTAACAGAGTTGTGAATACTTGGAGCACATTACCTGACTCTGTGGTCTCTTCCCAAAATCCCCAAAACTTTATTATTATTATTATTATTATTTATTTGATTTTTATACCGCCCTTCTCCCGAAGGACTCAGGGCGGTGTACAGGCAAAAATAAAAACAGGTAATACAATATACAATTTAAAATACGAATTAAAAAACTTATTTTATAATTAGCCTAAAAAGTTAAAATATGTAATAAACTAAAACCGCATTTAAAACTATTAATAAAAAATTTAAAATTGATAAAATTCAAGCCAGCCCCGCGCGAATAAAGAGATGTGTCTTCAGTTCGCGGCGGAAAGTCCGAAGGTCAGGTATTTGGCGTAGACCTGGGGGAAGTTCGTTCCAGAGTGTGGGAGCCCCCACAGAGAAGGACCTTCCCCTGGGGGCCGCCAGCCGACATTGTTTGGCGGACGGCACCCTGAGAAGTCCCTCTCTGTGTGAGCGTACGGGTCGGTGGGAGGCATGCGGTAACAGCAGGCGGTCCCGTAAGTACCCAGGCCCTAAGCCATGGAGCGCTTTAAAGGTAGTGACCAAAACCTTAAAGTGCACTCGAAAGGCCACAGGTAGCCAGTGCAGTCTGCGCAGGAGCGGTGTTACATGGGAGCTACGCGTAGCTCCCTCTATCACCGCACATCTGCATTCTGGACTAACTGAAGCCTCCGAGTGCACCTCAAGGGGAGCCCCATGTAGAGAGCATTACAATAATCCAAGCGAGAGGTAGCAGGCGCATGAGTGACCGTGCATAAGGCATCCCGATCAAGGAAGGCGCAACTGCGAACCAGGCGAACCTGGTGGAAGGCCCTCCTGGAGCGGCCGTCAAATGATCTTCAAGCGACAGCCGTTCATCCAGGAGGACCCCTAAGTTGTGCACCCTACCCTTTGGGGCCAATAACTCGCCTCCAACAGTCAGCCGCGGCTGCAGCTGACTGAATCGGGATGCCGGCATCCACAGCCACTCCGTCTTGGAGGGGTTAAGCTTGAGCCTCTTTCTCCCCATCCAGACCCGTACAGCTTCCAAACACCGGGACAGCACCTCGACAACTTCATTGGGGTGGCCGGGGTGGAAAAATACAGCTGGGTGTCATCAGCGTACAGCTGGTATCTCACCCAAGCCACTGATGATCTCACCCAACGGCTTCATGTAGATGTTGAACAGAAGGGCGAGAGAATCGACCCCTCGGCACCCCACAAGTGAGGCACCTCGCGGTCGACCTCTGCCCCCCTGTCAACACCGTCTGCGACCGGTCAGAGAGATAGGAGGAGAACCACCGATACACGGTGCCTCCCACTCCCAATCCCCCCAACCGGCGCAGCAAGATACCATGGTTGATGGTATCAAAAACCGCTGAGAGGTCTAATAGGACCAGGGCAGAGGAATAACCCCTGTCCCTGGCCCTCCAGAGATCATCCACCAATGCGACCAAAGCTGTCTCCGTGCTGTATCCGGGTCGGAAGCCGGACTGGAACGGGTCTAGATAGACAGCTTCATCCAGGTATTGGGGTAGCTGTCGCGCCACAGCACTCTCTACAACCTTCGCAACAAAGCGAAGGTTGGAGACTGGATGATAATTACCCAAAATAGCTGGGTCCAGGGAGGGCTTCTTGAGGAGGGGTCTCACCACCGCCTCTTTCAAGGCGGCAGGGAAAACCACTTCCAACAAAGAAGTGTTGATAATCCTCTGGAGCCAGCCTCGTGTCACCTCCTGAGTGGCCAGTACCAGCCAGGAAGGACACGGGTCCAGTAAACATGTCGTGGCGTGAAGCCTCCCCAACAACCTGTCCACGTCCACGTTAACCAAAGACTATCTACTATTGACCTCACCCCATTCCTAAGAGGTCTGTAAGGGGCGTGCATAAGAGCACCAGCTTGCCTACCATTCCTGTCCTAATGTTCCCTTTGTTTGTATCCAATTTCTTATAGTTATTTCATACTTATGCTTATATATACTGTTGTGTTTGACAAATAAAAATAAATAAAAAATAAATATGTCGAGAACTGCCTGTAATCCTTTTTCCAACTGACCGACTCCAAGGCAAAATTTGGAAAAGTGCAAATTTCAAGGAATCCCTGACTGTCAATTCATACCAGGGCAACTCCCTGAAGTAGAGTCTATCAGAATAAGAGAATGACAGAGTTGGAAGGGAATTCTAGAGGTCTTCTAGTCCAGCCCCCTGCTCAACCAGGAGACCCTGTTTCATTCCAGACAAATGATTGTCCAATCTCTTTTTAAAAACCTCCAGTGATGGAAGCACTCACAACCTCTTGTAGCAAGTTGTTCCATCGGTTAATTGTCCTCACTGTTAGGAAATTTCTCCTTAATTCCAGGTTGTTTCTCTCCTGGGTTAGTTTCCTCCCTCCCTCCCTTTCTTCCTGAATCACGGGACTGCACGGGAATTTGGAGGTTTTCTAGTCCAGCCCCCTGTTCAACCAGGAGACCCTGTTTTATTCCAGACACCTGGCTGCCCAGTCTCTTCTTAAAAGCTTCCAGTGATGGAGCACCCACAACTTATTGTGGCAAGTCGTTCCACTGGTTAATTGTTCTTACTGTCAGGAAATTTCTCCTTAGTTCCAGGTTGCTTCTCTCCTTGATGAGTTTCCATCCGTTGTTTCTTGTCCTGCCTTCAGGTGCTTTGGAGTAGGGGTCTCTAACCTTGACAACTTTAAGCCTGGAGGACTACAACTTCCAGAATGCCCCAGCCAGCAAAGCTGGCTGGGGCATTCTGGGAGTTGAAATCCTCCAAGCTTAAAGTTGCCAAGATTGGAGACCCCTACTTTGGAGAATAGATTGAGCCCCTCCTCTCTGTGGCAGCCCCTCAAATATTGGAAAGCTACTGGAATGTCACCCCTAATCCTTCTTTTCATTAAACTAGACTTACTCAATTCCAGCAACCATTCTTAATATCATATACTATATAATCCACAATCTATAATCCATAATAATGATGTATTATATCCACAATCCGTACATTGTGTATTGTATCAGATATAATCTGTTCTACATTGGCTAAGTTTACCCCACTTGCATTGAATTACTCCATTTTCTTAGTACACACCAACAGATTGTCAACTAACCAAACCAGTTGGACTGATATCAACAGCTCCGGTTAACCCCAACTAACCTACCATGTTGTGTGAATTCATAAGCCTTTACCTGACTCGGTTCAACCGGTTGTATAACCTCCCGAGGATCAAAAAAAAAATTCATCGGATGTCCTGGCAAACAGCTGGCATTTAACTTTACTCTTACACAATATAGAGTTAGGCAAGAATTTTGCATCTGGGGTTTTCCCCGTGCAAGGCTGTTCTTTCTCACTTGAGTCAGACCACTCCCTCTCTCTCTATATATATATATTAAAATATATGTAAAATGTTCAAGGTTGTTCTACAAATACAGGTAGTCCCCTACTTATAATAATTTAACAGAGTTGGAAGGGACCTTGGAGGTCTTGTAGTCCAACCCCCTGCTTAGGCAGGAAACCCTAGACCACTTCAGACAAAGAATAGAATAGAATAGAATAGAATAGAATAGAATAGAATAGAATAGAATAGAATAGAATAGAATAGAATAGAATTTTATTGGCCAAGTGTGATTGGACACACAAGGAATTTGTCTTGGTGCAGATGCTCTCAGTGTACATAAAAGAAAAGATACGTTCATCAAGGTACAACATTTACAACACAATTGATGGTCAGTATATCAATATAAATCATAAGGATTGCCAGCAACAAGTTATAGTCATACAGTCATAAGTGGAAAGAGATGGGTGATGGGAACGATGAGAAGATTAATAGTAGTGCAGATTCAGTAAATAATCTGACAGTGTTGAGGGAATTATTTGTTTAGCAGAGTGATGGCCTTCGGGAAAAAACTCTTCTTGTGTCTAGTTGTTCTGGTGTGCAGTGCTCTATAGTGTCGTTTTGAGGGTAGGAGTTGAAACAGTTTATGTCCAGGATGCGAGAGATCTGCAAATATTTTCACGGCCCTCTTCTTGATTCGTGCAGTATACAGGTCCTCAATGGAAGGCAAGTTGGTAGCAATTATTTTTTCTGCAGTTCTAATTATCCTCTGAAGTCTGTGTTTTTCTTGTTGGGTTGCAGAACCGAACCAGACAGTTATAGAGGTGCAAATGACAGACTCAATAATTCCTCTGTAGAATTGGATCAGCAACTCCTTGGGCAGTTTGAGCTTTCTGAGTTGGCGCAGAAAGAACATTCTTTGTTGTCCTTTTTTAATGATGTTTTTGATGTTAGCTGTCCATTTTAGATCTTGCGATATGATAGAACCTAGAAATTTGAAGGTTTCTACTGTTGATACTGTGTTGTCAAGTATTGTGAGAGGTGGAAGTATGGAAGGGTTTCTCCTAAAGTCTACCGCCATTGCTACGGTTTTGAGTGTGTTCAGTTCCAGATTGTTTTGGTTATCCAACACCTTCTTGAAAACTTCCAGTGTTGGAGCATTCACAACTTCTGGAGGCAAGTCGTTCCACTGGTTAATTGAGGTCAAAATTTCCCTTGCTAAGGGAGACAGATGCTAAATGAGTTTTGCCCCATTTTATGCCATTTTTTAGCCACTGTTGTTAAGTAAATCGCTGAAGTCATTAAGTTAGTAACACGGCCGTTATGTGAACCTGGCCTTTCCATTGACTTTGTTGGTCAGAAGGTCACAAAAGGGGATCACGTGACCCCGCGATGCTCCAACCGTCATAAATACGAGTGAGTTCCCAGGCATCTAAATTTTGATCATGTGACCATGGGGTCATAAGTGGCGAAAAACGGCCATAATGTTTGTTTATTTATTTTATTTATTTGTTTATTATTTCAATTTCTATACCGCCCTTCTCCCAAAGGACTCAAGGTGGTTTACAACCTGATAAAACAACAGATACAAAAATTAAAAACAGATTTAAAAGACTGATTCATAATGTTACAACAATCCCACTGTAACTTTGAACGGTCATGAACTCTTGTAAGTTGAGGACTACCTGTGTGTAAAATGCTCATCATGGTTGTAAAAATGTGGGCTAATATCTTGGAAGTACCTAGCAATCAGTGTCTGGATGTTTTGATATAAGATGGATGGCCAATAATTTTAATACATAAATAAATAGATGAGGAGTCCTTGGTGCAGGGGTGAAATCCAGCAGGTTCTGACAGGTTCTGGAGAACCGATAGCGGAAATTTTGAGCAGTTCACAGAACCGGCAAACACCACCTCTGGCTGGCCCCGGGAGTGGGGAGGGAATGGGGATTTTGCAATATCCTTCCCCCAGGAGTGGGGAGGGAATGGGGATTTTGCAATATCCTTCCCCCAGGAATGGGGTGAGAATGGAGATTTTGCAATATCCTTCCCCCAGGAGTGGGGAAGGAATGGGGATTTTGCAATATCCTTCCCCCAGGAGTGGAGAGGGAATGGGGATTTTGCAATATCCTTCCCCCAGGAGTGCGGAGGGAATGGGGATTTTTGCAATGTCCTTCCCCCAGGAGTGGAGAGGGAATGGAGATTTTGCAATGTCCTTCCCCCAGGAGTGGGGAGGGAATGGGGATTTTGCAATATCCTTCCCCCAGGAGTGGGGAGGGAATGGGGATTTTGCAATATCCTTCCCCCAGGAGTGGAGAGGGAATGGAGATTTTGCAATATCCTTCCCCCAGGAGTGGGGAGGGAATGGGGATTTTGCAATATCCTTCCCCCAGGAGTGGGGAGGGAATGGAGATTTTGCAATATCCTTCCCCCAGGAGTGGGGAGGGAATTGGGATTTTGCAATGTCCTTCCCCCAGGAGTGGGGAGGGAATGGAGATTTTGCAATATCCTTCCCCCAGGAGTGGAGAGGGAATGGAGATTTTGCAATATCCTTCCCCCAGGAGTGGGGAGGGAATGGGGATTTTGCAATATCCTTCCCCAGGAGTGGAGAGGGAATGGAGATTTTGCAATATCCTTCCCCCAGGAGTGGGGAGGGAATGGGGATTTTGCAATATCCTTCCCCCAGGAGTGGGGAGGGAATGGAGATTTTGCAATATCCTTCCCCCAGGAGTGGGGAGGGAATGGGGATTTTGCAATATCCTTCCCCCAGGAGTGGAGAGGGAATGGAGATTTTGCAATATCCTTCCCCCAGGAGTGGGGAGGGAATGGGGATTTTGCAATATCCTTCCCCCAGGAGTGGGGAGGGAATGGAGATTTTGCAATATCCTTCCCCCAGGAGTGGAGAGGGAATGGAGATTTTGCAATATCCTTCCCCCAGGAGTGGGGAGGGAATGGGGATTTTGCAATATCCTTCCCCCAGGAGTGGAGAGGGAATGGAGATTTTGCAATATCCTTCCCCCAGGAGTGGGGAGGGAATGGGGATTTTGCAATGTCCTTCCCCAGGAGTGGAGAGGAATGGAGATTTTGCAATATCCTTCCCCAGGAGTGGGGAGGAATGGGATTTTGCAATATCCTTCCCCAGGAGTGAGAGGAATGGAGATTTTGCAATATCCTTCCCCCAGGAGTGGGGAGGGAATGGGGATTTTGCAATATCCTTCCCCCAGGAGTGGGGAGGGAATGGAGATTTTGCAATATCCTTCCCCCAGGAGTGGGGAGGGAATTGGGATTTTGCAATGTCCTTCCCCCAGGAGTGCGGAGGGAATGGAGATTTTGCAATATCCTTCCCCCAGGAGTGCGGAGGGAATGGAGATTTTGCAGTATCCTTCCCCTGCCATGCCCACCAAGCCACGCCCACCAAGCCACACCACGCCCACCAAGCCACGCCCACAGAACCGGTAGTAAAAAAAAATTGGATTTCATCACTGCCTTGATGCTCTCGGATCTTGGTTGTTTTCCTGCAGACGTTTCATGACCCAACTAGGTAACATCGTCAGCGCTGCAAGGGGGGAGGAGGCGAGGGGGGACGAGCGTAGGGTCCTTGGTGGTCTCAGAGCTGTTTCGCTGCAGACAGTTCATTTCACAAACCAGGTCACATCATCCGTGTTAGACTACAAACAGATAAATAAACGAAAGAAAGAAAGGATAAAGAAAAAGAAGTAAAATGCCTGCAGAGGAGGATTTGGAAGGAGCCTTATTTTTACGCAGCCGAAGCCGCTAAGTCAACCATGACTGTCAACAACCCAAGAAGAGAAAACAGACACAATAAATAGAAACGAGAATCTGTAAATCGCTCTGCTGATTAATACTGGGAAAAGGGTAAGTAACCTCATCGCACGAAACTTTCACAATGATCCAAATTTACCTTCTGGTTCTCACGGGCCGGCTGCACGCCGAGTGAGCCTCTCAGCCTTTCGAGACTGCCGAAATTTCGGCTTTTTCCAAAGCCGGCCATGCAAGTATAGCTGAGCTTTTATTTCAAAAGGCTGGGCATCCCCCTGTCTCAGGATGGCAGGAGGCAGGTCAGTTCAGAAGCTGCAAAGGCCTTTCCCAAGGAGCCGTCCCTGAACCAGCCTAACCAATTAACGGAGTTGGAAGGGACCTTGTAGATCATCTAATCCAACCCCTCGCCCAAGTAAGAGACCCTAAGCCATTTCTGACATATGGCAGCCCGGTCTCTTCTTGAAAGCTTTTAGAGATGAAGCTCCTACAACTTCTGAAGGCAACTTCTGTTCCATGGGTTGATGATTCTCACTGTCAGGAAATTTCTCTTTATTTCCAGGTTAAATCTCTCCTTGTTCAGTTTCCATCCATTATTCCTTGTCTGGCCTTCGGGTGCCTTGGAAAACAGTTTGACTCCCTTCCTCCTCTCTGTGGCAGCCCCTCAAATATTGGAAGATGCTATCATCATGTCTCCCTTGGTCCTTCTCTTCACTAGAATAGCCGTGCCCAGTTCTTGCAACCGTTCATCGTAGGTTTTAGCCTCCAGTCCCCTCATCATCCTGGTTGCTCTTCTCTGCACTCTTTCTAAAATCTCAACCTCTTTTTTATAATGTCTTAATTCAACCGCTCTGTTAATGCAATTTAGGATTGCATTGGCTTTTTTGGCTGCCGCTGCACACTACTGGGCTCCTATTTAATTGGTTGCCTGTTAAGACAAAGACTCCACTAAGACTTTCTCTCACACTTGAACGCTCACCAGCATTGACAAAATCCCCATCAGTCAATTGCAAATGCCAGCTGTACTTGGAACAGCTGACATCCTGCAATGAAACCCTTTAACATCATCGGATATCCCCCTTTGCCTCTCAATGGACCTTGGAAAGAACTTGATGAGTGGATTAGAAATGCCAAATCCAGCCTAAATATTTAACTATGTACTGAACCATAATAATAACCATTGGCGGCATTGACAAAATCCCTGTCGGTCAATTGCAAAAGGCAGCTGGACTTGGAACAGCTGACATCCTGCAATGAGACCTTTAATCCCATCAAACTTCCACATCTGGCTGTCCCAGGTCCTTGGGAAGGACTCAATAGGTGGACTGAAAGGCCAAATCCAGCTGTGTCACCACCAATAATAATAACAATAACCACTTGAACATCATCGGCATTGACAAAATCCGCACCAGTCAATTGCAAAAGGCAACTTGACTCAGAACAGCTGTCATTCTCTGAAAACTTTAATAATATTAAATAATATCTCCCTATCTCAGATCTTTGGAGAAGACTTGATAGATGGATCAACATGCCAAATCCAATCTGAACACCTGGATTACTATGCAATAGACCATAATCCATAATACCTTTTATTGAATATAGTAATTATGTCACGGGTCTTTTAAATGGAAATTAAGAATGGTAGCTTGCTGGCTTGGCAGCTCTCCCTCATAGCAATTGCTCAGATTTAACATAACATAACATAACATCAGAGTTGGAAGGGACCTTGGAGGCCTTCTAGTCCAACCCCCTGCCCAGGCAGGAAACCCTACACCATCTCAGTCAGATGGTTATCCAACATTTTCTTAAAAATTTCCAGTGTTGGAGCATTCACAACTTCTGCAGGCAAGTCGTTCCACTTATTAATTGTTCTAACTGTCAGGAAATTTCTCCTTAGTTCTAAGTTGCTTCTTTCTTTGATCAGTTTCCACCCATTGCTTCTTGTCCTGCCTTCAGGGGCTTTGGAGAATAGTTTGACTCCCTCTTCTTTGTGGCAGCCCCTGAGATATTGGAAGACTGCTATCATGTCCCCCCAAATCCTTCTTTTCTCTAGACTAGACATACCCAGTTCCTGCAACCGTTCTTCGTATGTTTTAGCCTCCAATCCCCTAACCACCCTTGTTGCTCTTCTGTACTCTTTCTAAAATCTCAACCTCTTTTTTATAGTGTCTTAATTCAACCCCTCTGTTAATGCAATTTAGGATTGCATTGGCTTTTTTGGCTGCTCCTGCACACTACTGGGCTCCTATTTAATTGGTTGCCTGCTAAGACAAAGACTCCACTAAGACTTTCTCTCACACTTGAACGCTCACCAGCATTGACAAAATCCCCATCAGTCAATTGCAAATGCCAGCTGTACTTGGAACAGCTGACATCCTGCAATGAAACCCCATATTTTTTTGGCTATTTGGCCATCGGATATCCCCCTTTGCCTCTCAATGGACCTTGGAAAGAACTTGATAAGTGGATTAGAAATGCCAAATCCAGCCTAAATATTTAACTATGTACTGAACCATAATAATAACCATTGGCGGCATTGACAAAATCCCTGTCGGTCAATTGCAAAAGGCAGCTGGACTTGGAACAGCTGACATCCTGCAACAAGACCTTTAATCCCATCAAACTTCCACATCTGGCTGTCCTAGGTCCTTGGAAAGGACTCAATAGGCGGACAGAAAGGCCAAATCCAGCTGTGTCACCACCAATAATAGTAACAATAACGACTTGAACATCATCGGCATTGACAAAATCCGCCCCAGTCAATTGCAAAAGGCAACTTGACTCAGAACAGCTGTCATTCTCTGAAAACTTTAATAATATTAAATAATATCTCCCTATCTCAGATCTTTGGAGAAGACTTGATAGATGGATCAACATGCCAAATCCAATCTGAACACCTGGATTACTATGCAATAGACCATAATCCATAATACCTTTTATTGAATATAGTAATTATGTCACGGGTCTTTTAAATGGAAATTAAGAATGGTAGCTTGCTGGCTCGGCAGCTCTCCCTCATAGCAATTGCTCAGATTTAACATAACATAACATAACATCAGAGTTGGAAGGGACCTTGGAGGCCTTCTAGTCCAACCCCCTGCCCAGGCAGGAAACCCTACACCATCTCAGTCAGATGGTTATCCAACATTTTCTTAAAAATTTCCAGTGTTGGAGCATTCACAACTTCTGCAGGCAAGTCGTTCCACTTATTAATTGTTCTAACTGTCAGGAAATTTCTCCTTAGTTCTAAGTTGCTTCTTTCTTTGATCAGTTTCCACCCATTGCTTCTTGTCCTGCCTTCAGGGGCTTTGGAGAATAGTTTGACTCCCTCTTCTTTGGGGCAGCCCCTGAGATATTGGAACACTGCTATCATGTCTCCCCTAGTCCTTCTTTTCTCTAGACTAGACATACCCAGTTCCTGCAACCGTTCTTCATATGTTTTAGCCTCCAGTCCCCTAATCATCTTTGTTGCTCTTCTCTGCACTCTTTCTAGAGTCTCAACATCTTTTTTACATCGTGGCGATCAGATCTGTGAAATAATAGTTAGAGTGATTAGTGACTATATGTGACTAACAGTGACTACAGCGGCCATAATAATGACTAATAGTGACTACAGGCATGATATTTATTTGGCTATTTAGCATATGGAATATCATGCATGGGCTGGCAATATATATTAACATTGCACCTAGATTAGTAAAACGCAATAAAATGTAAATGTTGAAAAGATCTATTGTTTCAAATGCCAATATCTTGGCCATCTAACCATTGAAATAATATGTTTTTTAAGTGAATCCCTCCAGTTGCTAAATTAGTCACATGGTTGTTAATGAGTCTCGCTTCCCCATTGACGTTGCTGGTCGGAAGGTCGCTAAGGGAAATACACGACTGCAACTGTTGTAAGTACACGCCAGTTGCCAAGCGTCTGAATTTTGATCACGTGACCCTGGGGATGCTGCAACCGTCATGTGAAAAACGTTCGTAAGTCACTTTGTTCAGTGCCGTTGTGACTTTGAACGGTCGCTAAGAGAAGTGTGTTGTAAGCCAAGGACCAACTGTATTCTACCCAAGGGACCGATTCACAGAAAATTTTCATGGTTCCAGTCTCAGCTGAGCTTTTCCTACTTAGAACTAAAGAGAAATTTCCTGACAGGGAGAACAATTAATCAGTGGAACAACCTGCCTCAGGAAGTTGTAAATGGTCCAACACTGGAAGTTTTTTAAAAAGAGATTGGACAGCCATTTGGCTGAAGTGGTGTAGGGTTTCCTGCCTAAGCAGGGGGTTGGACTAGAGCAGCGGTCACCAACTGGTGGTCCTTGGACCACTGGTGGTCCGTGAGAAAATGTTGGTGGTCCACAGAAAAATTATTTGCATTTTTTATATTGCACTAAATCAGGGGTCCTCAAACTATGGGCCCTGGGCTGGAGACGTGCAATGAACGTCTGTGTTGCTGCAGAGAGTCTCTCCTCTGCTGAGCCTCCTTTTCAGTCAGATCCAATTTGAACTGAGCTGTTTCTTGCGGTGGCTGCTTAGCTCCAACAACTGCTTCCTGTTGGGGCCCTAAGGAGCCTGGCTGGGCAGGTGAGGAGTGGCTGGGAGGGGAGGGGGCGAGTAGAGGCTGGCGAGGCGCCCCGCGACATGAGTGACATTCAGTCACATGACCACCTAGCCACCCCCACCCAGTTGGTCACTAGGCGGATCATATTAGTGGTCCGCGGGATTTAAAATTATGAATTTAGGGGTCCCTGAGGCTTGAAAGGTTGGAGATCCCTGGACTAGAAAACCTCCAAGGTCTCTCCCAATTCTGTCTATTCTAACTATTCTAATTCTATCCTATTCTATTCTATTCTATTCTATTCTATTCTATTCTATTCTATTCTATTCTATTCTATTCTATTCTATTCTATTCTATTCCATTCCATTCCATTCCATTTTATTCTGTAATCTATATTCTATTCTATTCTGTTCTGTTCAGTTCTGTTCCACTCCACTCCACTCCATTCCATTCCATTCCATTCTATTCTAGTCCATTCCATTCCATTATATTCTGTAATCTATTCTATTCTATTCTATTCTATTCTATTCTATTCTATTCTATTCTATTCTATTCTATTCTATTCTATTCTATTCTGTAATCTATATTCTATTTTATTCTGTTCTGTTCTGTTCTGCTCTGTTCTGTTCTGTTCTGTTTTGTTTTGTTCCATTCCGTTCCGTTCCGTTCCACTCCACTCCACTCCACTCCACTCCACTCCACTCCACTCCATTCCATTCTATTCTATCTGTTTTTTTTAATGGGATGGTTTCGGTAGATATGAAAAACACAGAATGGTTTTCAGAATGAGGGGAAAGCAGATTTTGGCTGATTCTTGCAACACCAGAGAAGGCTTTATTAGATTTCGGTGTTGCTCACCCAGGAAGGATGGGGTGGGCGGAGGACAGGGCAGGGAGACCAAACCCCTTTCTGATTAACAGGGTGGCAAGAAAGAGGCGGAACTGTAGATCAGATAGCAAAGCAGAATTTCCAGATCTTACTTCGTCCAGGTGGCTTGATAGGGAGATGAGGTGAAGATCTCTGACAAGGAGGCAGGTGGGCTGGAGATAACGTCCTGCCCTATTTCGGTTGCAAAATAAAGACTAACTGGTTCAAGATGCAACCCTGTCTTGTTCTCTGTTACTCAGTTTGGGCATCTCTTTTTTAAAAAAATCTCAGGTTTTTTAAAAATTTTCTGCAGAAGATTAAAATACATTTTTGGGGTATTTTTTCAGTTTTTTTTATTTCATGCAGAAGATTAAAATACAATTTTATTTATATTTCATGCAGATTTTTTAAAATTTTACTTTATGCAGAAGGTTAAAATAGAAAAGAAAGAACAGGGACCAAACAAAACTAGACAAGGACATCAGAAAAAGAGAAAAATGCGGATTCAAAAATTAAAAATATAAACTTCTAAAAATGAATGAAATACGATTTCAAAATATGAAAGAGAGAGAGAGAGAGAGAGAGAGAGAGAGAGAGAGGGAGAGGGAGAAGGAGGGAGGGAAAGAGACAGAGAATTCTTGAACACAGCTCATCCGTCTGGAACCCATACCACATCTCTGACATTAATACAATCGAACGCGTCCAGAAATATTTTACTAGAAGAGTTCTTTGCTCCTCTGAAAACAACAAAATACCTTATTCCAACAGGCTAGAAATCCTGGGACTCGAAAACTTAGAACTCCGCCGACTTCGACATGACCTGTGTTTAACACACAAAATCATCTACAGCAACATCCTTCCTGTAAAAGACTACTTCAGCTTCATTCGCAATAATACAAGAGCAAACAATAGATTTAAACTTAATGTCAACCACTTCAAACTTGATTGCAGAAAATATGACTTCTGTAACAGAGTTGTTAACTCATTACCTGACTCCATAGTCTCTATTCAAAATCCCAAAATCTTCAACCAAAAACTGTCTACTATTGACCTCGCCCCATTCCTAAGAGGACTATAAGGGGCCTGCATAAGAGCACAAACGTGCCTACCGTTCCTGTCCTATTGTTCCCTTCATTATAACAAATTAACATAGTTGTTGCACAGTTTTATTTATATATACATATATTTCTTTCATGATATCTTGTTTTTATTTATGACGATGTTTGTGTATACTGTTGTGACAAAACTAAATAAAAAAAAAAGAGAGAGAGAGCAAGAGAGAGCTGGGTCCTGATTCTTCATGTGAATTCATGACAGGCCCAAAGCTATGAATGATATGTGGCAATTCTTTCAAGATGTGCTCTTTATTGTTCCACACTTAGAGATAAAATCTCTATTATCTACAATATACCCTGGGAACTGTTAAGGAGGGGATGTCTTCGCCCGCTTTCTCTACTACATGATGCAACTGGTTCTCGTTGTACTGCCATTCGCTAAGGGACTGTTTGAAGTTTCATTAACAGAAGGATTCAATCAAGATCAAGGGAGGTGCTAATACCACTCTATAGCCTTAGTACTGCACTTAGAATATTGCATTCAGTTTTGGTTGCCACGATGTAAAAAAGATGTTGAGACTCTTTCTAGAGTGCAGAGAAGAGCAACAAAGATGATTAGGGGACAGGAGGATAAAACATATGAAGAACGGTTGCAGGAATTGGGAATGTCTACTTTAATGGAAAGAAGGACCAGGGGAGACATGATAGCAGTGCTCCAATATCTCAGGGGTTGCCACAAAGAAGGAGTCAAACTATTCTCCAGAGCACCTGAGGGTAGAACAAGAAGCAATGGGTGGAAACTAATCAAAGAAAGAAGCAACTTAGAACTAAGGAGAAATTTCCTGACAGTTAGAACAATTAATAAGTGGAACAACTTGCCTGCAGAAGTTGTGAATGCTCCAACACTGGAAATTTTTAAGAAAATGTTGGATGGCCATTTGTCTGAAATGGTGTAAGGTTTCCGGCCTGGGCAGGGGGTTGGACTAGAAGACCTCCAAGGTCCCTTCCAACTCTGTTATTATTATTATATTATATATATATACATATACACACACATACACACACACACACATATGTGTGTGTGTGCGCGCATGTGTGTATATCTATATATTAAGTGTTTTTCTGTCAAAGCACCTGGTCTGCCCCAATATGGGAGGGAGCAAACTGCTTCCCTTTCGCCTTTCTTTTTTTTTTTTTAATAATTTTTATTAAACTTTTAACTAAAACCCTCTCGCCTTTCAACTCCAAGCCAGGAACCCTCAGGCAGTCGCTTTCATGACAAACTATTTCGTACCAAATTTATATTTGCTGATAAAAAAATAATAAAGGGAGACTAGTATAGATCTATTTCAAGCTATTTAGCTCCCATCAGCTAGCTATACCCTTACTTGGATTTGAACTTGGGCTACCAAGAGGTTAATACAGCTGCCTAATATGCAGGCACCCAAGTTCGAATCCGAGTAAGGGTACGGCTAGCTGATGAGAACTAAACAGCTTGAAATAGATCTATACTAGTCTCCCTTTATTTCTTTATCAGCATATATAAATTTGGTACAAAATATGTATGTATATATATGTGTTTTCTGAGGTTTTCGCGGGTGTTTGTATGTAGGTCTTTGGTTTGGAAGTGTCTTGGCTGAAGTCTCATTCGTCATCTTCAGGCTTCAGCTTCGTGCTTCTGAGCAATGTTGTAGCACAAGCTTGAAGCCTGAAGATGACGTGAGACACGCCAAACGCCGAAGACACTTCCAATTTTACGCGGGAGAAAACCCGAATAACCAAAGACCTACATATATATGTGTATATATATATGTATATACATACTTATATATGTCTTTGGTTATTCGGGTTTTCTCCTGCGTAAAATTAGAAGTGTCTTGGCGACGTTTCGACGAAGTCTCATTCGTCATCTTCAGGAGCAATGAAGCACGAAACTGAAGCCTGAAGATGACGAATGAGACTTCATCGAAACGTTGCCAAGATACTTCTAATTTTATGCGGGAGAAAACCCGAATAACCAAAGACCTACATACAAACACCCGCAAAAACCTCAGAAAACAAATATATATATATATATATATCAGCATTAGCAGCTGAGTTCTTGGCAGGCAGGAAATATATAAAAAAAGGAAAGTATTCATACCAAGCGTTTTAAACAATTTTTGCATTCCACATTCAGGTGTCTTTCATCTCAGGTATGAGCCGATCACCGTAAAGGTATTAAAGCTAAGGAGGAGCTCAACTCCCATTATATCTTTCAAATCTCCAGGCTCCGTCGAGAAATTTGGTGACATAATAAAAGGTCAGTGACACACCTCTCCGGTGCTTCAGGAGGCTGCAAGATGCTCCTTTTGACAATCTGGAACTGAACACACTCAAAACCGTAGCAATGGTGGTAGACTTTAGGAGAAACCCTTCCATACTTCCACCTCTCACAATACTAGACAACACAGTATCAACAGTAGAAACCTTTAAATTTCTAGGTTCTACCATATCGCAAGATCTAAAATGGACAGCTAACATCAAAAACATCATCAAAAAAGGACAACAAAGAATGTTCTTTCTGCGCCAACTCAGTAAGCTCAAACTGCCCAAGGAGCTGCTGATTCAGTTCTACAGAGGAATTATTGAGTCTGTCATCTGCATCTCTAGAACTGTCTGGTTCGGTTCTGCAACCCAACAAGACAGACACAGACTTCAGAGGATAATTAGAACTGCAGAAAAAATAATTGCTACCAACCTGCCTTCCATTGAGGACCTGTATACTGCACGAATCAAGAAGAGGGCTGTGAAAATATTTACAGACCCCTCGCATCCTGGACATAAACTGTTTCAACTCCTACCCTCAAAACGACGCTATAGAGCACTGCACACCAGAACAACTAGACACAAGAACAGTTTTTTCCCGAAGGCCATCACTCTGCTAAACAAATAATTCCCTCTGTCAAGCTATTGACTAAACACTGTCAAACTATTGACTAAATCTGCACTACTATTAATCTTCTCATCGTTCCCATCATCCATCTCCTTCCACTTATGACTGTAACTTTGTTGCTTGTATCCTTACGATTGATATTGATATTCTTTCCTGATTGCTTATTTGTACTCTATGGCTATCATTAAGTGTTGTACCTTATGATTCTTGACGAATGTATCTTGTCTTTTTATGTACACTGAGAGCATCTGCATTCTTAGACAAATTCCTTGTGTGTCCAATCGCACTTGGCCAATAAAGAATTCTGTTCTATTCTGTTCTATTCTATTCTGTTCTGAGCAGCAGGAAAGGACCAGATTTGTTGTGTCATCCCATCGCTGCAGGCAACGATATAAATACTTCAGCGGCACTTATTTTTTTGGATGCAGAGAAAGCCTTTGATCGATTGCATTGGGATTTTTTATTTAAATTAATAGAGAAAATGCAATTTGGAGACTGTTTTATTAGAATAATTAAAGCGATTTATGGAGAGCAAACAGCACAGATTATAGTAAATGGTAGTTTGACAGAAGTTATTAAGATTATGAAGGAACAAGACAGGGAGGCCCCTTAACACCTTTATTGTTTGTTTTGACTCTGGAACCATTATTAGATAAAATACGAGAATTAATGAAAATAGAGGGAATTAAGATTAGACAATATGAGTACAAAGTTAGAGCTTTTGCAGATGATGTAGTGGTTACGTTAATGAATCCTATAAATTCAAGTAGATTTTTGTTGGAAGTAATTGATAAATATGGAAAGGTATCAGGATTTAAAATAAATCAGAATAAAACAAAAGTGATAATTAAAAATATGTCTATACAACAGAAACAAAACTAGAGGAAATGACAGGATTTGAGGTAGTAAAAAGGTTAAATATTTAGGGTCTATATTAGCTCATCGAACAAGAAACTTTATAAGAATAATTATGACTTGCTATGGCAAAAGTTCAGAATGATATGAATGGCTGGAAGAAATTGCAGTTATCCCTATTGGGAAGGATTAGCTATTAAAATGAATGTGTTACCTAGATTTTTGTTTCTGTTCCAGATGATACCTATAATTAAAAAGGATAAAATTTGGAAGATTGGCAGAGGGATTAATAAATTTATATGGCAGGGTAAAAAGGCGAGGGTTAAAATGAAAATAATACAGGATTCACGGGAAAGAGGTGGTTTAAGAATGCCTAACTTTAAATTATATTATGAAGCAGTAGACCTTTCAGTAATAAGTGATTGGTTTAATTTAACAGAGGAAAGAATTTTGAATATAGAAGGTTATGACTTGTTATATGGATGGCATGCGTACTTATTTTATGGAAAAAAAGTGGATAGGGCTTTTAAGAATCATGTGTTGAGAAGTGCTCTTTATGGTCTGGAATAAATATTCCTATAAATTAGATTACAAGATTCCTATATGGGCGAGCCCTAGACATGCAATAGAGAATATAAATATAGAACAGAAACAGGAAATGATTACATATAAAGAACTTTTGTATGTTGAAGGAGGTAGATTGCAATTAAAATCATTACAGGTATTAAATGAAGAAGGGAGGAATTATACTTGGTTTCAATATGGGCAAATAAGTGCTAGATGGAAAGAAGATCAAAAAATTGGTATAATGCAAAGGAGGAAAATTTAATAAAGCAAATTAGAAATCAGACCCAGGAGCATATAAAGAGATTGTATAATGTGTTGCTTGAAATAGATTCGAAAAGGATTTGGTAAAGGATTGTATGATAAAATGGGCACAGAATATTCAGGAACCAATAATGTTGGAAACATGGGAGAAAATTTGGGTTAGAAATGTTAAGTTTACACAAGCACAGAATTTAAGGGAAAATTTTTATAAGATGTTTTATAGATGGCATTTAGATCCCAAAAAATTATCATGTATGTATCCTAATATCCAAGCGAAATGTTGGAGGTGTGATTGTGATGATGCTACATATTTTCATATTTGGTGGACTTGCAAGAAAATTAAGGTCTTTTGGATAAGAATTTGGTGGATTATTCAAAATGTACTGAAGAAGAAGATAAAGTTCCTGCCACAATTTTTCCTTTTGGGAATTATAATGGATTGTACAGGGATTGAGACTAAATTGATTTTGAACTTAATAACAGCAGCAAGACTGTTGATTGGACAATACTGGAAGAAAGAAGAGATACCTACAATAGAAGAATGGATATTGAAAGTTATTAATTTGGCTGAGATGGCTAAAATCTCAGCGTTTTTAAAAGACAATACGCAGGAAAGATATTTAATTGAATGGAAAAATGGATTGATTATCTACAAAACAGATATCAGATTAAGAAATATCAGATTGCCTTTGAATAATTAGAAAGTTATTTTATGTAATGGGGAGGGGGTTGGGAGACGAAAAGCTTTGGATGTGGTTATTTGGATTGGCCTTTACCTTGTGATTGACCCGGGAAGCCGGGGTGGGGAGGAGGGGTGTTTTGTTTTGTTTTTTGGGTGGGAGGGGGAAAAAAGGGGGAAAAATGTTTTTGTTTTTTTTAAAACTCTTTCAATAAAAAAAAGAAGAAGAGTTCTCCATTCCTCTGAAAACAATAAAATACCTTATCCCACCAGACTTGAAATCCTAGGCTTAGAAAACTTGGAACTCGCCGACATGACCTAAGCTTAACTCACAGAATCATCTCTTGTAATGTCCTTCCTGTCAAAGACTACTTCAGCTTCAATTGCAATAATACTAGAGCAACTAATAGATTTAAACTTAACGTCAACCGCTTTAATCTAGATTGCAGAAAATATGACTTCTGTAACAGAATCATCAGTGCTTGGAATACTTTACCTGACTCTGTGGTCTCTTCCCATAATCCTAAAAGTTTTATCCAAAAACTTTCTACTATTGACCTCACCCCATTCCTAAGAGGACCATAAGTGTGCATAGATAAACGTGCCTACCGTTCCTGTCCTATTGTTTTTCTTTTCTTCTTCCTATATATATGCTTATACCCCCTTATATTTACTCATATATGTGTTTATATACTATATAATCTTTTTTGTATGATACCTACATATGTTGTTGTGAATAAATAAATAAATAAATAAATAAATAAATAAATAAATAAATAAAATAATGAGCATAAGGAATAAGGGAGGGAAGAGACGCCACCAAGAGATTGGCTAAATAAAAGAAATTCGAGTCCAGAGCAGAACTTGACCCTCCCTTAGCGATAAAGGCAGAGAAGGGAGAATTGCAGCATTGCAAAATTCTGTTGCACAACCTTCGAATCAAGTTGCATTCGTCTTCATAACTTTGGTGTCCTTGTCTATATTTGTCGTGGTAATGAGGAAGACCATTCTTAGGTTAAGGTTAGGTTAAGTTAGGGTTCAGAGAGTGAAAGTCGAATAGGTCAACCCATCCCTCTCCCCCCGAAAAAAAACACATTTAAGATGTTAAAATTTTGAGAACGTTGCTGCTGAGTTTAGCAGGGGATTCTAATGCGGCTCTACCAGTTTCATACAGAGGAAACATTAAGGTTAAATTAATTTTAAAATTAAAATTAAGGCGGGGGGCGGGGGTTGAGGTGATAGCAGCTTTCCAGCATTTTAACGGATTAACAGAGTTGGAAGTGACCTTGTAGGTCATCTAGTCCAACCCCCTGCCCAAGCAGGAGACCCTGCACCATTTCTGACCGATGGCAGTCCAGTCTCTTCTTGAAGGCTTCCAGGGATGAAGCTTCCACAACTTCTGAAGGCAACTGGGTTGATTTGAGGGGCTGCCCCAAGGAAGAGGGGTGGGGGGGTCAACCTATTCTCCAAAGCACCTGATGGCAGGACGGAAAGTAAGCAAGGAGAGAAGCAACCTGGATCTAAGGAGGAATTTCCTGAGAGTGAAAAACAATTAACCAGTGGAATAGAAGTTGCCACCAGAAGTTGTGGGTGCTTCAGCAATGGAGATTTTTAAGGAGAGATTGGACAACTACTCGTCTGAAATGTATAAGGTGTCCTGCCTGAGCAGGGGGTCAGACTAGAGGACCTCCAAGGTCCCTTCCAGCTCTAGTCTATTCTTCTTCTGTATAAAAATTTCAGCCTCACAAAGTCTCGCATCTGTTAGCTAAACTCCAGAAGTGCGCTAGAAACACCAACAAACCCATGTTAAGGTTGTGTATTACACAGCAGAGAATAGAATAGAATAGAATAGAATAGAATAGAATAGAATAGAATAGAATAGAATAGAATAGAATAGAAATAAATGGAATGGAATGGAATGGAATGGAATGGAATGGAAAGGAATAGAATAGAATAGAATTAGAATAGAATAGAATAGAATAGAATAGAATAGAATAGAATAGAATAGAATAGAATAGAAATAAATGGAATGAATAGAATAGAATAGAATAGAATAGAATAGAATAGAATAGAATAGAATAGAATAGAATACAGCTGGGAGGGACCTCAGAGGTCTTCTAGTCCAGCCCCCTGCTTAAGCAGGAGACCAGCCTAGACCATTTTAAACAAGCGACCCAAAGAGCAAGAAGACCCAAAGGAACTCAATGGGGCTCTACCCATGATTTGTCTCTGTGGGCCACTTCTGAATTTGAATGTCAACTTGGCTGCCCTAATCCAAGTTACGTAACGAACAGGGTTTAAAAAGGGCTCTTGGGCCAAAGAGCAAACAATTCCGCCCAAATATTTGTTTAGAAGATTGCATCCAAGTTCCTTTGTGCAATCGTCCCAAGCGGTTGAAGGGATGAGCTGGAGCAAGAGAGGAATAGAATAGAATAGAGCTGGAAGGGACCCCAGAGGTCTTCTAGTCCAACCCTCTGCTCAAGCAGGAGACCCTGGCTAGACCAGGGGTGTCCAAACTTGGCAGCTTTAAGACTTGTGGACTTCAACTCCCAGAACCAGCTTTGCTGGTTGAGGAATTCTGGGAGTTGAAGTCCACACGTCTTAAAGTGGTTAAGGTTGGAGGCTCCTGCCCCTAGAACGTGGCTGTCTGGTCTCTTAAAGACTTCCAGTGAGGGGCTGCATTTTTGAAACCTGCAGCTGTCCAGGTGGGCCATATGCACTTTTGATGTGAATAGAAGAATAAAATAGAATAGAAAATAGAATAGAATAGAGCTTGGAGGGACCTTCAAGGTCCTCTAGTCCACCCCCCCCACCAGGAGAACCTATATCTATACCAGGGGTCTCCAACCTTGGCAACTTTAAGACTTGTGGACTTCAGCTCCCAGAATTCCTCAGCCAGATGTATCTGGTTTTTTTTCCTCTTACCTACCAAAGTGGAGAGATTGCAGAGGAAGGGATTATAAGAGAGTAAGCAAGGCTGGCTGAGGAATTCTGGGAGTTGAAGTCCAAAAGTCTTAAAGTTGCCAAGGTTGGAGACCCCTGATCTATACCGTTTCAGACAATTGGCTGTCTAAGTCTCTTCTTAAAAACCTCCAGCGATGAAGCCCCCGGGAAGAATCTTTTATTTTATTTTTTTCCAAGCCAGGCCATAAAACCAGATTTTGCAGGGCATCTCATAAATAATTTCACAATACTTTGCAAGGGTAAGTTGGGCACAATTTTGGTTGTGTTTTCCCGAAAAGCTCAGTCTGAAATGAAACTGAAATGGAGGCCAAGGCTCTGCCTTTGAGCAAGAGCTGTGAACTTTCCCAGAAAGGCTGGGATTATGAAAAGGAACCAAAAACAAAAGCTAAAATTGGCATTGAATGGCGGAGAGTCCTCGAGTTACAAGGGTTTCACTTAGTGGCCGTTCGAAGTTACACCAGCACTGAAAAAATGGGACCGATGATCAGTTTTCATACGTGGGGTTTTTTTTTTTCGTGGATAAAGGAGAAGAAAAATAACCCCTTGCAAAGAGTTGGGACATTGTTTCTGAGATGCCCTGCGAAATCTGGTTTTATGGCTTCGAAAAACTGGCCACGTTGCAACATCCTCAGGATCGCGTGATTTAACATTCGGACGCTTGGCAAGTGTCTTGTACTTATGACGGTTGCAGTGTCCCCGGGGGGGAGGGGGTGTGTGTCACGTGATTCCCCTTTTGCGACCTTGTGACAAGCAAAGTCAATATAGAAACCAGATTCACTTAACAGCTGCAGTGAATGGCTTAACAACCGAGGCAAGAAAATGTCATAAAACGGCGCCAAGCTGACTTGACAAATGTCTCGCTTAGTAATGTAAACTTGGGGCTCAATCGAGGTCATAAGTCAAGGACTACCTGTACATGATCAAAGATGTTGAGTCTCTAGAAAGAGTGCAGAGAAGAGCAACAAAGATGATGAGGGGACTGGAGGCTAAAACGTATGAAGAACGATTGCAGGAACTGGGTATGTCTAGTTTAACAAAAAGAAGGACTAGGGGAGACATGATAGCAGTATTCCAATATCTCAGGGGCTGCCACAAAGAAGAGGGAGTCAGGCTGTTCTCCAAAGCACCTGAGGGTAGAACAAGAAGCAATGGGTGGAAACTGATCAAAGAAAGAAGCAACTTAGAACTAAGGAGAAATTTCCTGACAGTTAGAACAATTAATAAGTGGAACGACTTGCCTGCAGAAGTTGTGAATGCTCCAACACTGGAAGTTTTTAAGAAAATGTTGGATAACCATCTGTCTGAGATGGTGTAGGGTTTCCTGCCTGGGCAGGGGGTTGGACTAGAAGACCTCCAAGGTCCCTTCCAACTCTGTTGTTGTTGTTGTTGTTGTTGTTGTTGTTGTTGTTGTTGTTGTTGTTGTTATTATTATTATTATTATTATTATTATTATTATTATTATCATCAATGGGCCAGAGATGCCTGATGAAATCTTGCAGGAAGCTTGTTGCGTTTCGGGGAAACTGAGCAAAGGATTTGAAAAAGTGGCTTTTCCCCATGTTTGCTGCCATTTTTTTTATTCGTTTTTTACTATGGATTTTCACCCTTGGTTATTCTTAATCTGGAGGGTCTCGTTCTATTCTGGAATTATTTACACCATGTTATCAAATTTGGATAAAAAATTATAAAATTGGGAGCCAGTTGGGTGAAGTGGTTAGGGCACTGGGCTAGAAAGCAGTGAGTTCTAGTCCCACCTTAGGCATGAAAGCCGGCTGGGTGACTTTGGGCCAATCACCAGGCGACGGGGAGTTCTAGTCCCACCTTAAGCATGAAAGTAGGTTGGGTGACTTAGGGTCAATCACTGGGAGACAGTGAGTTCTAGTTTCACCTTAAACCTGAAAGCCAGTTGAATCACTTTGGGTCAATCACCAGGAGACTGTGAGTTCTAGTGCTGCCTTAGGCATGAAAGCCAGCTGGGTGACTTTGGGCTAATTAGGAAATATCTCAGCAATGGAAATTTTGGACTTAATCGTGATTGTAACTCGAGGACTATCTATATGAAATAAATAAAGTAAAGTAAAGTAAAATAAAACAATAATAAAACCAAACCATAAAATAAAGAATTATATCCATTTATATCCATTTTGCGAGTCCCTTGGACTGCAAGGCAAACAGACAAAGTCAGTCCTAGAGGAGATCAACCCTGACTGCTCTTTAGAAGGCCAGATCCTGAAGATGAAACTCAAATACTTTGGCCACCTAATGAGAAAGAAGGAATCACTGGAGAAGAGCCGAATGCTGGGAAAGATTGAGGGCAAAAGAAGAAGGGGACGGCAGAGAACGAGGTAACGACTTAACACATATAGATTCCACAGAATATAACAACGACCTAACACATATAGACTTCACAGAAGATAATGTTGAAAAAGCCCTTCGCAACCTAAAACCATCATTATCTATTGGACCAGATGGACTATGTGCATACTTTTTAAAAAAACTTTCAATTAATATAGCTGAACCCCTAAGCATAATCTTTAATAAAGCCTTCAAGACTTGTTCCCTTCCAAAACTCTGGTCACTAGCCACAGTCATCCCTATCTTCAAAAAAGGAGATCCAAGCCTTGTTGAAAACTACAGACCTATCTCTCTATGTTGTGTCTCATGCAAAGTAATGGAATCCATCATAAACCAATCCATTACACTCCATCTCGAAACAAACAACCTTCTCTCTAATAAACAATTTGGTTTCAGAAAAAAATTGTCTTGTAACCTACAACTTCTCCACTGCAAAAACATATGGACTACCAACCTTGATCAAGGAAAAGCAATAGATGCAATCTACATAGACTTCTGCAAAGCTTTTGATTCAGTAGTACATGATAAACTACTCCTCAAACTAAAATCCTACGGCACTCTGGGACCTCTTCACAATTGGATAAATGCCTTCCTGTCAAACAGACAACAAGTGGTCAAAATTGGCAACGCTATATCAAATCCTGTTCCTGTCAAAAGTGGCGTTCCCCAAGGTAGTGTTCTTGGACCAACACTCTTCATACTATACATAAATGATCTCTGTGACCTCATCTCAAGTTATTGTGTTCTCTTTGCTGACGATGTCAAACTATTTAATACCACTAATAATACTTCTACCCTTCAAGAAGACCTCGACTTAATTTCCGATTGGTCTAAAACTTGGCAACTCCAAATCTCAACCAGCAAATGCTCAGTCTTACATATTGGAAAAAAGAACCCTAACATCAAGTACAAACTTGATGGACATTACCTAACTGATGACCCCCACCCTGTCAAAGATCTTGGAGTTCTCATATCAAATGACCTTAATGCCAAAGCCCACTGCAACTACATAGCAAAAAAGGCCCTAAGAGTTGTAAACCTAATTTTACGCAGCTTCTTTTCTAAAAACTCTACACTACTAACTAGAGCATACAAAACATTTGCCAGACCTATTCTTGAATACAGCTCATCCGTCTGGAACCCATACCACATCTCTGACATAAATACAATAGAACAAGTCCAGAAATATTTTACTAGAAGAGTTCTTCACTCCTCCGAAAACAACAAAATACCTTATACCAACAGACTTGAAATCCTGGGATTAGAAAATTTACAACTCCGTCGACTTCGACATGACCTGTGTTTAACACACAAAATCATCTATTGCAATATCCTTCCTATAAAAGACTACTTCAGCTTCAATCGCAATATTACAAGAGCAAAAAATAGATTCAAGCTAAATGTCAACCGCTTCAAACTTGATTGCAGAAAATATGACTTCTGTAACAGAGTTGTTAATGCTTGGAACTCATTACCTGACTCCATAGTCTCTACTCAAAATCCCAAAATCTTCAACCAAAAACTGTCTACTATTGACCTCACCCCATTCCTAAGAGGACTATAAGGGGCGTGCATAAGAGCACAAACGTGCCTACCGTTCCTGTCCTATTGTTCCCTTCATTGTATCAAATTAATATAGTTGATGCATATATTTTTTACTTATATATATATATATTTTTCTTCAAGATATGTTGTTTTATCTATGACAATTGCTTGTGTATACTGTTGTGACAAAAAGAAATAAAAAAAAAGAGGTGGCTGGATGGAGTCACTGAAGCAGTCGGCGTGAGTTTAAATGGACTCCAGAGGATGGTAGCGGACAGGAAGGCCTGGAGGTACGTTGTCCATGGGGTCGCGATGAGCCGGACACGACTTCGCAACTAACAACAACAACAACAACAACAACAAATCCATTTATTTAATTTATTGATGACGATGATTTATTTATATAAAACAAATCATCATAAAAATAAATCAAGTAAAAGAAAATAAATAATTATATTCATTTATTTAGTTATTATTGTTGGATTTTTATTTTTAGAATGTACATCAACATCAATGCATGAACAGTGTGGCTATTCATTAATGATTGTTCCTGAATAATAATTATAATGAAAATTATTTATAGTTAATTGTTTAAAATAAAATAAATAATAAACTGAACTGAAATGAAATGAAATACAGGTGTTTTTCCCCTGGCTTGACCTCGTTTCGTGAGCTTTCCCCTTTTAAAGACAGAAAGCCGAAATGCCTTTGTGCCAGCCTGATGGGCCAAGCCAAAATTTTACCTCCGGGAACAAAGGAGAGAGGTAGGTGCTTGACTAGGTAATCTGCATCCAGGGTTTTGGCTCCAGAAATTCTCTTCCAGGGAAATGAACTCACAAATGTCCTGGGTGCCATTGTGTTGCAACACCCGAGGAGGGTGAAAAAAACCAACAAAAAAAAACCAACAAAAAAACAAAACAAAACCCAAGAATTGGAAAAAGGTCTCACCTGAGCTTTAAAAACTTCTGAAATTCGAGGCTGGGAAGATTTCTCAATGGCTGGGAGACATCGTGAGAACTGTTTTTTTGAGATGATTGTAGGCAAAAGATGGAAAGATTGGGCGCCGCTTGGCAAAGGTAGTGGAACTTTAGCTGAGGTGGCTAAAGTGACTTATTTTTAAGCAGAAAACAACCCCCCCCCAAAAAAAGACAAGATCTACATTTAGGGCTGGCAGGAAGTCCCTCGTAGACTTTTCTGCCTGAAACAGAAAATAAAATAAAATGAAAAATAAAACCGTAAGATTTACGGTTTTAATGATTAGGCATGATGATTAGAGACCGAAGAACGAAATTGCAGAATCCAAGAGGGGGTGCAAATGTTGTAACTAAGCTTATAATTGCTGCCAAGAAAATTGAAAGTAGTTTTTTTGACTTACAACCGATTGTTTAGTGACAACAGCACTAAATCTTGAATACAAAAAATATACAGGACGAAAAAGAACAGCTGAAACATGAGTTACAGACTTAGCGACTGTTCAAAGTTATGACAGATCCCCCAAAATGTATTTATGACCTGGATTCAAAGTTTTTATCCTTCTTTTAAAAAATTCTTTAATAAAATATATAAAGACAGCTGTGTGGTGTAGGGGTTAAGGTGTTGGTCTAGAAACTAGGAGACTGGGAGTTCTAGTCCCGCCTTTGGCATGAAATCTCGCTGGGTGACTTTGGGCCAATCATCAGGAAATGGTGAGTTCTAGTTCTGCCTTAGGTGTGAAAGCCAGCTGCTTGACTTTGGGCCAATCACCAGGAGACTGGGAGTTCTAGTTCCGCCTTTGGCATGAAATCTCACTGGGTGACTTTGGGCCAATCACCAGGAAACAGTGAGTTCTAGTTCTGCCTTAGGCTTGAAAGCCAGCTGGGTGACTTTGGACCAATCACCAGGAGAGTAGGAGTTCTAGTCCCGCCTTAGGCATGAAATCTCACTGGGTGACTTTGGGCTAATCATAACATAACAACAGAGTTGGAAGGGACCTTGGAGGCCTTCTAGTCCAACCCCCTGCCCAGGCAGGAAACCCTACACCATCTCAGTCAGATGGTTATCCAACATTTTCTTAAAAATTTCCAGTGTTGGAGCATTCACAACTTCTGAAGGCAAGTCGTTCCACTTATTAATTATTCTAACTGTCAGGAAATTTCTCCTTAGTTCTAAGTAGCTTCTTTCTTTGATCAGTTTCCACCCGTTGCTTCTTGTTCTACCCTCAGGTGCTTTGGAGAATAGCTTGACTGCCTCTTCTTTGGGGCAACCCCTGAGATATTAGAACACAGCTATCATGTCTCCCCTAGTCCTTCTCTTCATTAAACTAGGCATACCCAGTTCCTGCAACCGTTCTTCATATGTTTTAGCCTCCAGTCCCCTAATCATCTTTGTTGCTCTTCTCTGCACTCTTTCTAGAGTCTCAGCATCTTTTTTACATCGTGGCGACCAAAACTGGATGCAATATTCCAAGTGTGGCCTTACCAAGGCCTTATAAAGTGGTACTAACACTTCACGTGATCTTGATTCTATCCCTCTGTTTATGCAGCCCAGAACTGTGTTGGCTTTTTTGGCAGCTGCCGCACACGGCTGGCCCATATCTAAATGGTTGTCCACTAGGACTCCAAGATCCCTCTCACAGGTACTACTATAATCACCAGGAAACAGTGAGTTCTAGTTCTGCCTTAGGCTTGAAAGCCAGCTGGGTGACTTTGGACCAATCACCAGGAGAGTAGGAGTTCTAGTCCCGCCTTAGGCATGAAATCTCACTGGATGACTTTGGGCCAATCACAAGGAGATAGTAAGTTCTAGTCCCATGCAATTTAGGCATGAAAGCCAGCTGGGGGACTTTGAGTCATTCCCTCTCTCTCTCTCTCAATCCAACCCACCTCACAGGGTTGTTGTTGTTGTCACTGGAGAAATAGCAAGAGGAGGAGGGAGTATTATCTATTTTCACACCTTTGAGTAGCTCACAAAGAAATCCAGGCAGGATTTTTTTTAAAAAAAATCGAATAAATAATAAAATAAGCCAAAAGACCAATGGAGCAGATTCTCTAGAAGTGGGGAAGGAATTCCTTCCCTCGGTCTCTGCAACTTCTCCAGAATCAAACCCTCTCCCGGGGTGAGGGAGCGGGGCAGACGAAGACTTTCTCAATGAGGCAATTGTGGCTTTTTAATTAGCGGCAGACCTAGAAAGGAGTTGGACTCAGGCCGAAAGTAGAAAAAAGAAGAAGAAACACTCCCGGGAGGGGGAGAAAATTAGGAAGGTCACACGAGAAAAACAAAACGAAAGTGGGGGGGGGGGAAATTCATCTTTTTTGCTAGTTGCATCCTGCCCTTTGCTCGTTTGGGAAAAAAGCTGGTATAATTGAGGTTTTGGGTGGATCATGGAGCACAGAATAAGTGGCTGGGCCTGGAAGGTGGCTTGCAAAAGTTCACCTCTAGTCCTCAACTTACAACAGTTCACTTAGTGACCGTTCAAAGTTACAGCGGCACTGAAAAAAAGTGTCTCGTGGGCGTTTTTCGCACTTACGACCGTTGTAGCATGCCCCCTGGTCACGTGATCACAATTCAGACGCTTGCCACCTGACTCGTATTTATGACGGTCGCAGTGTCCCCTCGGGGTCACGTGATCCGCTTTTGCGACCTTTTCCTGACCAGCAAAGGGAAGTCAGATTCACTTAACAACCGTGTGACTCACTTAGCAACTGCAGTGATTCACTTAAGAACGGTGGCAAGAAAAGTCGTGAAAAGGCGCAAAGCTGACTTAACAAGTGTCTTGCTTGAGAGTGGAAATTTTGGGGCTCAACTGTGGTTGTACGTCGAGGACCAGCCATAGAATGTGGCTTGAGAATATGGGTGGAGTTTTAAGTGGCAGGGACTGATCGTAAAAGGGATATAATTACAGTCGTGGCCAAAATTGTGGAAACCTTTTGGAAAAAGTGTATTTTTGAGGTTTGATGGCTGATAACATCACTTTTTGGAGAGAGTTTCAAGATAATCCTATTCCACTGCTGGAATGGCCTGGGAATAGCCCAGACCTTCATCCAATGGAAAATCTATGGAGCCGACTAAAGAAACTGGTTAGTCAGAAGTGACCCAGCAATAAAACCCAGTTAATAGAAGCCATCATTCAATCTTGGTTTCACATTAGAACAGCTGTGGAACTAAAAGACTTAGTTCACTCCATGGAAAGAGGTTGTAAGGCCGTAATTTATGTTAAAGGTTACCCAACTAAGTGTTCACTGACATGGTGATAATTTTTGTATATCTCGTTTTTTTCTAAGTGTTTCACTTTTCTTCTTTATACTGTAACTGCTATTCCAATAGCAAATCCTTCCCAAAACGTATTGCATTACATTCTTGATTAAATTATCTTTCCATTGATATATAATTTTATGTTACTACTCCAAAAAAAGTGGTGTTGTTAGCTAGTTTTAGAAAATATACTATTAATCTTCTCATAGTTCCCATCACCAATCTCTTTCCATTTATGACTGTATGACTATAACTTGTTGCTGGCAATCCTTATGATTTATATTGATATATTGACCATCAATTGTGTTGTAAATGTTGTACCTTGATGAAGGTATCTTTTCTTTTATGTACACTGAGAGCATATGCACCAAGACAAATTCCTTGTGTGTCCAATCACACTTGGCCAATAAAATTCTATTCTATTCTATTCTATATACTTTTCCCAAAAGGTTTCCACAATTTTGGCCATTACTCAGGGGTGGATTCTACTTACCTTTACTACTGGTTTGCAACAGGAGCATGTGTGCACATGTGTCTGCACATGCGCAGATTGTCAATTATGACATTGATAAAGCATTTGATAAAGTAGACCATAACCTACTACTAGATAAAGTAGAAAAATGTGGGTTAGACAGCACCACCACCAGATGGATTCGTAACTGGCTGACCAACCGCACTCAACGTGTAGTCCTCAACGGAACTACATCCACATGGAGGGAAGTATGCAGTGGAGTACCCCAAGGCTCTGTTTTAGGCCCAGTACTCTTCAACATCTTCATCAATGACTTGGAAGAGGGGATAGATGGGGAACTAAATAGCTCAGGCTGTTAGAGCCTGTTATTAGAACACAAAAGCCTGCAATTACTGCAGGTTCAAGCCCGGCCCAAGGTTGACTCAGCCTTCCATCCTTTATAAGGTAGGTAAAATGAGGACCCAGATTGTTGGGGGGGCAATAAGTTGACTTTGTAAAAATATACAAATAGGATGAGACTATTGCCTTATACACTGTAAGCCGCCCTGAGTCTTCGGAGAAGGGTGGGATATAAATGTAAACAAACAAACAAACAAAAAAACTCATCAAATTTGCAGATGACACCAAGCTGGCAGGAATATCCAACGCTCCAGAAGATAGGCTCAAGAGACAGAAGGATCTTGACAGACTTGAACATTGGGCGCTATTTAACAAAATGAAATTCAACAGTGTTCCTTCCTTCCCTCCTCCCTCCCTTACTTCCATCTTTCCATTCCCATCTCCACCTTCCCTCTGTCCTTCTCTTCCTTCTTTCCATTCCCATCTTCTCCCTTCCACCTTTTTTCTTCCTTTCATCCTCCCTCCCTCCCTCCCTTCCCCTCCCGTCTCCTCCCTCCCTGCCTGTATTTCATCCCCAGCAGGCTTTCTCAACCTCAGCAGCTCTGTTGCCAAAATTCTGGGTTTCCACACATCTAAAAGAGAGCAGAAGTGTGCAAAATCTGAACCTCCACATCATTCCCTCTGCTCCTTGTGGGTCTCAGAGGTGTCCATGTGCGCTGGCTTTTTGTGTTGGCTGTCCTGTGACCTGCAGAAACCCCGGTTGACCAAGAGCCTTTGGACCTCTGCCCGCTGGCCTTCAGTTTCCACATCAGTGTGGGGGAATCCTGCCAATCTGTATATCTTTTTTTTTTTTAAAGTCCATCTATTTCAAGGCAAAATCTCCACCTCATTTAACCTTACAGACAATCCTCGACATGCGACCACAACGGGGAGCAGAATTTCCGATGCTACGCAAGAGGGTTGTTCAGTGATGTTTGCCCCATTTTACAACCTCTTTTTTTGCCAGGGCTGTTAAGCGAATCACCGCAGACATTAAGTGAATCTCATGTTTATTAACCCAAAGGTGCTTTCTCAAAAGGCAACTGGATTTTCTGGTGTTTTTTTTTCCTTGAAGAGGTTTCGCTTCTCATCCAAGAAGCTTCTTCATTTCTAGCTGAGTGGCCCATTCAGTCAGAAGTGAAGAAGCTTCTTGGATGAGAAGCGAAACCTCTTCAAGGAAAAAAAAAACCAAGGAAATCCAATTGCTTTTTGAAGAAGCACTTTTGGGACAACCAGGACCTGCATGAGGGAGAATCTCCATGCACACATGCCTGTCAAATGAATTCGGTTCCTCCCAACTGACTCTGCATGTTGAAAGTTGGCTGGGAAGGTTGCAAATGGGAATCACATGACCCCAGGACACTGCGACCTTCATAAATATATCTTGTTTGCCAAATACCCAAATTGTGAGCATCTAACTGTGGGGATGGGAGGGTCGTAAGTGTGAGGAATGGTCCTAAGTCACTTTTTTTCGGTGCCATTGTAACTTTGAATGGTCACTAAACGAATGGTTATAAGTTGAGGACTACCTGTATTGAAAAGGCTTACTTGGTGCATTGGCTTAGGACTCCACAGGTAGTCCTCGACTTACGAACAGAAGGGGACAGAAGGGGATCATGTGACACACACCCCCGGGACACTGCAGCCGTCATAAATACGAGCCAATTGCCAAGGGCCTGAATTTTGATCACGTGACTATGGGGAAGCTGCAAAATTCATAACTGTGAAAAACAGTCATTTCTTGCATCCATAATTCAAGGGAAGGAAAGAAAGAAAGAAGAAAGGAAGGAAGAAACAAAAGGAAAGAATGAAAGAGGGAGAAAGAAAGAAAGAAAGAAAGAAAGAAAGAAAGAAAGAAAGAAAGAAAGAAGGAAGGAAGGAAAGAAGGAAGGAAGGAAGGAAGGAAGGAAGGAAGGAAGGAAGGAAGGAAGGAAGGAAAAAAGGAAGGAAAGAAGGAAAGAAGAGGGAGGGAAAGAAAAAAAAGGAAGGAAGGAAGGAAGGAAACAAGGAGGGAGGGCGGAAGGGAGGAAGGGAGGGAGGGAGGAAGGAAAGGGGAGGGAGAGAAAGAAAGAAGGAAGGAAGGAAAGACGGGAGGGAGGAACAAAGGAAGGAAGGAAGAGAGAGAGAAACAAAGAAAGAAAGAGAGAGAGAGAGAATAAAGAGAAAGGGAGGAAGAGGGAGGGAGGAAGGAAGAGGGAGGGAAAGAAAGAAAGAAAGACAGACAGAAAGAAAGGAGGGAGGGAGGGAGGAAGGAAGAGGGAACGAGGGAGGAAAGAAAGAAAGAAAGAAAGAAAGAGAAAGAAAGAAAGACAGACAGACAGAAAGAAGGAAAGAAGGAAAGAAAGAAAGAAAGAAAGAAAGAAAGAAAGAAAGAAAGAAAGAAAGAAAGAAAGAAAGAAAGAAAGACACCGGAGGGAACCATGAATGGACAGAAGACTTGTATCCAGACTGATAAACCGTAGCTACCAGATGTTTCAACACAGTGAAGGGGGATCTGCTCTCACGGCCTGAGATACACCAATCACACATTGCCCTCCGTTATCAGGAAAACTCAAATGAACAACTGGTTGTGCAGCCAACACCCAAAACTGGGGCGTCACTACCACCCCCTCCATTACAGGTCACAGAAGCTGAGATGAGGCATAAGATCATAGATAAACTAGCTACAGTCAATTCTCAGGGACGGTTATTACAGTTCAGATGGAAAAGTACCATCAAGCCAAAAAAAAACAAAAACCAACCACCCAGAATTGTACAATAGGTGGTACCTGGCTCAACAGCAGGAAGCTATGAAGGGATCCTGAAGTCCTAGTGAACAACCATTTAAATATGAGCCAGCTGTGCGTTGCAGCTGCCAAAAAAGCCAGCGCAATCCCAGGTTGCATAAAGATCACGTGAAGTGTTAATACTGCTTTTATAAGGCCTTGGCAAGGCCACACCTGGAATTCTGCATCCAGTTTTGGTCGCCACGATGTAAAAAAGATGCTGAGACTCTGGAGAGAGTGCAGAGAAGAGCAACCAAGAGGAATTAGGGGACTGGAGGCCAAAACATGCGATGAACGGTTGCTGAAACTGGGCCTGGCTAGCCTAACCTTTCTGCAAAGCATCTGAAAGAGGAAGGAAGGAAGGGAGGGAGGGAGGGAGGGAGGGAGGGAGGAAGGAAGGAAGGAAGGAAGGAAGGAAGGGAGAGAGAGGCTGGCAGGCAGGCAAGGAAGAAAGGAAAGGAAAAGTGTGTGTGAGAGAGAGAAACAAACAAACAAACAAACCATGGATGGACAGATTTGCATCCAAACTTATAAACCATTGCAGCATCCCCATGGTCACATAATCAAAATTCAGATACTTGGCAACTGGCTTGTATTTATGATGGTTGCAGTGATCCGGACTCCTGTGATCCACTTTTGCGACCTTCTGATGCGTGGGGAAGCCCGATTCCCTTAACAACCATGTCACTAATTTAATAACTGCAGTGAAACACTTAACAACTGTTGCAACAAGATTGTAAAATGGGGCAAAACTCACTGAACAACTGTCTTGCTTAGAAGCAAAACATTTGGGCTCAGTTATGGTCATAAATTGACATCCACCTGTAGAACTCCCAGCAAATCGGTGATTGGCGCAAAGTCACCAGCTGACATGCCTAAGGTGGGACTAGAACTCCCAGCCTCCTGGTGATTGGCCCAAAGTCACCCAGCTGGTTTCGTGCCTAAAACTAGAACTCACCGTCTCCTGCTTTCTAGTGGTGCCTTAACCACTAGACCAGACTATGTCACGAATATCCATGCCAACCAAATCTCAGGTTGTGTTCTTCTAATTCCAAAGGTCTTTTATTTCTCAGTATCCCCCACTCTGCCATCCAAACCAAGCAACCAGCTGCAGAATGCAATTTCAAGTTGTGTAAATGTGGTCCTCCTTTTCCTTTGCAACTTGTAACACCTGATGTTTAACTCGTGGTTGATTTATGTCTTTATTATCCCAGAAGTCCAGGGGAAACACACACATACATACACACTTCCTAAGGTGTTAATTGTAACATGAGGCTGATCACAAAACATGCTCACAGAGTCCATCAACCTGGGTATCTGGAAAGACTTTAGATACCATCTGTCCCAACTTCAGTTTCCTGGTGTAATTAGGGTGCTGTTACTCAAGGACACCTATTAAAATTGATAATCTCAACTATAGCGTTTAGGAGGATTTAATGATGATAACAATATCATTAAGGAGAGTATGAGTGGAATGGAAACAGGCGTTTTACAAAACTTCTGCTTTTTTCTTGCGTTTACCCTTCCGGCTGTCACTCTGACTGGGAACTTTTCAAACTTCCTCTGAAACTTCTCAAAAGTTTTGCACTAGGAGGAACTCAGAAGTAATGAAAGGAAGTCTTGGAGAAGACCTCAGCCAGGGTTTTAGAGACTGGGTGGGGAGTGGGAAATCCCCTCCCCCTCCTCTCACGAGGGATTTCATTCCAGATGGGTGCGGCCCATTAAGAACATAGGGTGGAGTAAGTCTGTAGTAGCAATGCAAAGCAGATGGAGGATCTTCCTCTGATCTGAACAGGATATTCTGTTACCCATCCCCAAGGAGGTGGAATTTTCTTCCAGCTTGAAGTTGGCGGTTCCTTCTCCTCCTTCCTTACTCACATCTTACTCCAAGGAAGTCCATGGGACCTGACCCAAGGCCACAGAGGGCAAAGCCTACCCCATTCCATACATCCTCAGGGGTCAGAAAGGTTGGAAGCCCTGATAGGCTAAGGTGTTGTGATCTACCAGCAGCCTGCAGACCTGGCAGCAGAGTCGGACAGTGAGGAGGCTGGAGAGGACAATGGGCCAGACCTGGAGTCAGGAGAAGGCTCGGACGAGGGCTCTGCGTCGGAGGCAGAGATGGGGCCAGGGCCATCTGGAAGCGATGCATGGACTCCGGAGCCTGCAGAGGTGGACAGCAGAGAGGCAGAGGAACAGGAGGAGCCTGTGCATGCATGCAAAGAGCTGCCAGAAGGCAAGAGCAGCTGAAGCAAAAAGGACGACTCAGGAGTAAGGCCAGGAGATGATTGGCCCTTCCCATAAGGCTTAAAAGAGCAGCAACGGCTCTTGGGCTCTTTGTAGAAAAGCAATGTTGATTCCAGTGCTTCTTATCAGCGTCTCTTGAACTTTGTGGGGGTTTTGCCAAGAAAAGCCTTTGGCAGGTTGCCAAAGACAACAAAGGTTGGTGATAAGGCCGAAGAATTTGTTTTGGACTAAAGCTGAAAATGAATTAATTCTCAACTGTTTTAATAAACGAAGTTTGTTCAGGACTAAATTGTGTTTGGTAATCACTACTTGGGCCTCAGTCACAACATAAGGCAGTGGTTCTCGAACCTTGGCAGCTTGAAGATATGTGGACTTCAACACCCAGAATTCTTCAACTTAGACTTCAACCCCGGTAGTTGAAGTCAAAGTTGAAGAATTCTGGGAGTTGAAGTCCACCATCTTCGAAATGCCAAAGTGGAGAAACTTTAGGTTAGATTAACAGAGTTGGAAGGGACCTTGTAGATCATCTAGTCCAACTCCCCGCCCAAGTAAGAGACCCTACACCATTTCTGATTGATGGGTGTCCAGTCACTTCTTGAAAGCTTCCAGTGATGAAGCTCCCATAACTTCTGAAAGCAACTTCTCTTCCATGGGTTGACTGTTCTCACTGGCAGGAAATTCCTCCTTATTTCTAGGTTGAATCTCTCCTTGTTCAATTTCCGTCCATTATTCCTTGTCTGGCCTTCAGGTGCTTTGCAAAATAGCTTGATCCCCTCCTCTCTGTGGCAGCCCCTCAAATATTGGAAGATGCTATCCTGTCTCCCCTGGTCCTTCTCTTCACTAGACTAGCCATGCCCAGTTCCTGCAACCGTTCATCGTAGGTTTTAACCTCTGGTCCCCTCATCATCCTGGTTGCTCTTCTCTGCATTCTTTCCAGAGTCTCAACATCTTTTTTTATAGTGTGGTGACCAAAACTAGATGCAGTACTTTAGGAGTGGTCTTACTACGCCTTTATAGAGTGGTATTAGCATCTCCCTTGATCTTGACTGAATCCCTCTGTTAATGCAATTTAGGATTGCATTGGCTTTTTTGGCTGCCGCCACTCAGTTGGTTCATATTTAGCTGGTTGTCCACTAAGACTCCAAGATCCCTCTCAGAGTTAACTGAAATCTTCTCAAGAACTTAGCTGGAGATGAAGGAACCGAGAAACTTCACTTCTGCTGAGATGGAGACACGTTGCCAGAACTAAGCGGCGGGTGTTGGCCATGTCCATGTCCATATCTTCTACCTCTCCTGCTCCAGTAGAGTTGTTCTGCATAATGACTTGCCCACCACCTGAAAAGCTGGGTGGATCATCTTCATAACTCAAGGATTACGACAGCTATCGATTCCATGCCTGAGCAGAAAACTGATCTCACTCCAGATAGGTTGCTGTCCTCAACTCTCTTTCGGTTTACCTCGAGGTCTGATTCATCGCTTGAGATTGTAAACAAACCAAATGTCAAAAGGGAATTCAGGAACTGACATTCTTGGGAGTTCAAGGGACCTTGGAGTCCTCGTAGACAATCACTTAAATATGAGCCAGCCGTGCGTTGCGGCAGCCAAAAGTGCTAACATAATTCTTGGTTGTATAAACAGAAACGTAGACTCAAAATCACGGGGTGTATTTATAAAGCCTTAGTTAGGCCACCCCTGGAATACCGCAACCAGTTTTGGCCCCCACTCTACAAAAAAGATGTTGAGACTTTGGAAAAAGTGCAGAGAAGAGCAACTAAGGGCCGTGGTGGCTCAGGCTGTAAGAAGCCTGTTATTAAAACCAGCTGCCTGCAATTACTGCAGGTTCTAGTCCCACCAGGCCCAAGGTTGACTCAGCCTTCCATCCTTTATAAGGTAGGTAAAATGAGGACCCAGATTGTTGGGGAGGCAATAAGTTGACTTTGTAAATATACAAATAGAATGAGACTATTGCCTTATACACTGTAAGCCGCCCTGAGTCTTCGGAGAAGGGCGGGATATAAATGTAAACAAAAAAAACCAAAAAAACTAAGATGATTAAAGTAGAGTTGAAATGCTACCAGTTCAGGGTGGTTAAGCCCGAACTAGTAGTAAAAAAAATGCTTTAAAAAGTAAAAAAAAAAAAAAAAGTTCTGATGATCGCACAGTACAGTTGATCGTCTGAACTTTTTTTAACCTTTTTTAAAGCTATTTTACTATCGGTGGGGACGAATAGGTAGTAAAAAAAAGGCTTTAAAAAAGTAAAAAAAAGTTTTAACCATCAGCTATGACAATCAGCTGTGCCGCACGATCTTCGGAATTTTATTTTATTTTTTACTTTTTAAAGCCTTTTTTTACTACCTACTGCCCGGGGTGAAATGTAAAATTTGTTATTACTGGTTCTGTGGGCGTGGCTTGGTGGGGGGGGGTGTAACGTGACTGGGTGGGTGTGGCCAACTTTAAAAAAAAAACTTTAAAGGCATTTTTTCTACAACCTCTTCGGCCGAAAAGGTTGTAGAAAAAAATGTTTTTACAAGGCTCCTCTGACGATCCAAGCCGAGTTGCCTGATCATCAGAGGCTTTTTTTTTTACTTTTAAAAGCATTTTTTCAGCTGAAGAAAAAATGCTTTTAAAAGCAAAAACTTCTGATGATTGCGCGGCTCAGCTGGGCATGGGGGGGGGACAAGGATCTTTGCTACTGATTCTCCGAACCACCCGCCGCCATCACTACCAGATCGGGCAATCCGGTCCGAACCTGGAGCATTTCACCCCTGCTACTGCCCGAACTGGTATTTTTGTGTAAAGTGTGATAGTTTGTTTTTGAGCTCTCTGTGAATCTGTAGGGTTCCTGCTTGTTGCAGGGGTCATTTTGTGTGAAGTCCAGCTGCTTTTGCATTGTGTGTGTGAGTCAGTTGTGTAGCTTTTGTGTTATTTTTGTGTAAAGTGTGATAGTTTGTTTTTGAGCTCTCTGTGACTCTGTGAGGTTCCTGCTTGTTGCAGGGGTCATTTTGTGTGAAGTCCAGCTGCTTTTGCATTGTGTGTGTGAGTCAGTTGTGTAGCTTTTGTGTTATTTTTTTGTAAAGTGTGATAGTTTGTTTTTGAGCTCTCTGTGAATCTGTAGGGTTCCTGCTTGTTGCAGGGGTCATTTTGTGTGAAGTCCAGCTGCTTTTGCATTGTGTGTGTGAGTCAGTTGTGTAGCTTTTGTGTTATTTTTTTGTAAAGTGTGATAGTTTGTTTTTGAGCTCTCTGTGAATCTGTAGGGTTCCTGCTTGTTGCAGGGGTCATTTTGTGTGAAGTCCAGCTGCTTTTGCATTGTGTGTGTGAGTCAGTTGTGTAGCTTTTGTGTTATTTTTTTGTAAAGTGTGATAGTTTGTTTTTGAGCTCTCTGTGACTCTGTAGGGTTCCTGCTTGTTGCAGGGGTCATTTTGTGTGAGGTCCAGCTGCTTTCACATTGTGTGTGTGAGTCAGTTGTGTAGCTTTTGCGTTATTATTTTGTAAAGTGTGATAGTTTGTTTTTGAGCTCTCTGTGACTCTGTGAGGTTCCTGCTTGTTGCAGGGGTTATTTTGTGTGAAGTCCAGCTGCTTTTGCATTGTGTGTGTGAGTCAGTTGTGTAGCTTTTGTGTTATTTTTTTGTAAAGTGTGATAGTTTGTTTTTGAGCTCTCTGTGAATCTGTAGGGTTCCTGCTTGTTGCAGGGGTCATTTTGTGTGAAGTCCAGCTGCTTTTGCATTGTGTGTGTGAGTCAGTTGTGTAGCTTTTGTGTTATTTTTTTGTAAAGTGTGATAGTTTGTTTTTGAGCTCTCTGTGACTCTGTGAGGTTCCTGCTTGTTGCAGGGGTCATTTTGTGTGAAGTCCAGCTGCTTTTGCATTGTGTGTGTGAGTCAGTTGTGTAGCTTTTGTGTTATTTTTGTGTAAAGTGTGATAGTTGGTTTTCCCGATCACATGACTACCAAGCCATGCCCACAAAGCCTTGCCCACAGAACTGGTAGGGAAAATTTTTGAATTTCACCACTGGACTAAAGGCCTGGAGATTAAAACTTGGAGGAACTGAGTACGGCCAGTCTAGAGAAAAGAAGGATTAGGAGAGACAGGATAGCAGTCTTTCAGTATTTGAGGGGCTGCTCCAAAGAAGGGGAGGCGGTGGTCAACTTATTTTCCAAAGCATCAGAAGGCAAGAAAAAGAAACAACGGATGGAAACTCATCAAGGAGAGAAGCAACCTCAAATTAAGGAGAACCTTCCTAACAGTGAGGACAATCAACCAGTGGAACACCTTGCCACCAGAAGTTGTGGGTGTTCCATCTCTGGAGGTTTTTAAGAAGAAATTGGACAGCCATTTGTCTCAAATTGTATGGGGTCTCCTGTTTGAGCAGCGGGTTGGACTAGAAGACCTCCAAAGTCCCTTCCAGCTCTATTCTGATTATAATCCTAGAACAGAGGTGGGGAACGACAGCCCTTTTATGACTTGTGGACTTCAGCTCCCAAAATTCCTAAGACAGCATGGGAGTTGAAGTCCACAAGTCATAAAAGGACCATTGTTCCCCACCCATGTCCTAGGACAGGGGTCTCCAACCTTTAAGACTTGTGGACTTCAACTCCCAGAGTTCCCCAGCCATCTCTGCTTACTCTCTTGCAATCCCTTCCTCTGCAATCTCTCCACATTGGCAGGTATGAGAAAAAGAAACAGACACATCTGGCTGAGGGACTCTGGGAGTTGAAGTCCACAAGTCTTAAAGTTGCCAAGGTTGGAGGCCCCCCTGTTCTAGGAGATCTGGGCATGTCAAGAGATCCAGAGTGTTCATTTCACCCGGTTATTCCTAGAATCTCTCCTTCGAAGTGTTTTTGTTTTTTTTTGTCCTGGCGGGCCTGGTTTTACCTCTTAGAGGAACCGAAGACTTTTTCTGTTCCTGTAAAAAAAAAAAAGAGAGAGTTTCTGCAATTGATGACTCTGAACTTGAGTTCCCTCTTGGGAAGAAGCAGATCCGCCACCGGTTCCCCCTCGTAGGAGTTTCTGAGTTGGTTTCGCCACAAGGTTTTGCAACAGACGGCACAGCCCGTGCACCGGATCTAAGAAGATGCAAAAACTGAGGCGTTTGTGTCTGGCTTTCCTAGGAATCCTGCCCACGATTTTACAGAAGTAAAAACTCTCTTTGAGTTCGGTCCACGTTGCATTTTAGATCCTGCTTGGGGGCAGGCTGAGATTGGGAGGAAGTCTGTCTAAAATGAGGACTGTCTCTTTCTTTTCTTTTCTTTTCTTTCTTTCTTTCATCCTCTTTCTTTCTTCCTTCTTTCCTTCCCTTCCTTCCTCCCTCCTTTGCTCTCTTTTCTCCTTCCCTTCTTCTCATTTCTCCAGAGCTTTTCTCCCTCTCTCCCACCCTCTTGTTTTTCTTTCTTTCTTTCTTTCTTTCTTTCTTTCTTTCTTTCTTTCTTTCTTTCTCTTACTTTCTCTTTCCTTCCTTCTTCCTTTGCTGTCTTTTCCTCCTTCCCTTCTTCTCAATTCTCCACATCTTCTTTTCTCCTCCTTCTCTCCTTCCTTCCTTCCTTCCTTCCTTCCTTCCTTCCTTCTTTTCTTTCTTTCTTTTCTTTCTCTCTCTCTCTCTCTTTTCCTTCCTTCCTCTTTTGCTCTCTTTTCCTCCTTCTATTCTTCTCATTTCTCCGTATCTTCTTCTTTTCTCCCTTTTTCTCCCTCCTTTTTCTCTCTTTCTTTCTTTCTTTCTTTCTTTCTTTCTTTCTTTTTTCTTTCTTTCTCTTTCTTTCTTTTACTTCCTTCCTTCCTCCTTTGCTCTCTTTTCCTCCTTCCCTTCTTCTCATTCCTCCATATCTTCTTCCCTCCCTCCGTCCCTCCTTTCTTTCTCTTTCTTTCTTTCTTTCTCTCTCTCTCTCTCTCCCTTCCGCCTTTCCTCCATCCCTTCCTCTCTCCCCCCACTTCCCTCCCTCCCCCTAAAAAATGTTTCTTTCTGGATTTTTCACTAACTAAAACAGGCTCCGCCTAGCATTCCATCTTTCCCAAACGCCAAATCCATCCGGCTAATCCATCCCCAGAGGTTGAGTTTCCTTGGCGTCATAATCCGAGCCAGGGTTGCCCAAGGCCCTTCTCTGAGACCTCCGAGGACTCTACCTGCCCCCAGTCTTGCTGCCTCCTGGGCTTCGGCTGCCTGACGTTTGCTTTAATGATTATTTGTGCCCTTCCTTCGTCTTTCCGGTATCCCACAGAAGGAGGGTCAGGATGTGGCCGACGTTTGCTCGCCCACTTTGCACGCCGCCCACTTGTGAAAGGAGGGTTCTCTCTGGATGCCTCCGGCTGTCACATTTGGGCCACTCCGCTCCCTCCGGCCACTGACCCACTTGCAAGACTAGAGGAAGCTCCCCGGGCACCAGAGACAGCAGAGGACTCAGAAGTGATCTTCAAATTGGGGAGGGGGGATGGGACACACAAGGAGGTAGCGCTCCTGCTCTTATAAAGGAGATTGTTTGTAGCTCAGGGTTGAACTCTGTGGTCGGTGGTGGTCTTTGAGCTGGCACACCTTTCCTGACCTGCACACCTTTCTTGACCTGACTAGGTAACATCATCAGTGCTAGAAGGGAATGGGGTTTGTTGGGAAGAGGGAGGAGGAGGAGGAGGAAGAGGAGGAGCAGGAGGAAGACTGTGCAAACTCTCTGAGCTTGCTTGTTTTCTTGAAGATGTTTCATGACCTGACTTGGTAACATCATCAGTGCTAGGAGGGAGAGGAGTGTGTGGAGGGGAGGAGGAGGAGGAGGAGGAGGAGGAGGAGGAGGAGGAGGAGGAGGAGGAGGAGGAGGAGGAGGAGGAGGAGAACAACGACTGTGGGGTCCTTGGTGGTCTCTGAACGTGGTTGTTTTCTTACAGATGTTTCATGACCCAACTAGGTAACTTCAATGGTAGAAGGGAGTAGGGTTAACTCTCTGTTTATATACAAGTAGCTTGCTTGTAGACATCAACCTCACTCTCTTCTAGCACTGATGATGTTCCCTAGTTGGGTCATGAAACGCCTGCAAGAAAACAACCAAGCTCAGAGAGCACCAAGGACCCCACAGTCCTCCTCCCTCTTCCCCCTCCTCCCTCTTCCTCTTCTTCCTCCTCCTCCTCCTCCTCCTGCACTTCACAAACCCTTCTCCTTTCTAGCACTGATGATGCTACCTAGTTGGGTCATGAAAGGTCTTCAAGAAAACCACCCAGCTCAGAGAGCACCAAGGACCCCCTCATTCCTGATCTTGCTAGGGAGATAGGCCAAGGGCCAAGATGATACACAAAAGCCAACAGTACTCTTCCTTGAATTAATTATAAACCAAGAATGGAGGGCCCAGAAAGCAGATCTATCGGTAACAGAAGGGCAATCAAAATGATTATGTCAGAACGTTATTCTAGGAGAAAAGAGGGAGGAAGGAAGCTGAAATCAGAGATGGAAGGGAAGGAGAAAGGATAAGGAGAGGGAGAAGAAAGGCAGGAAGGAAAAGGTGGAGGGGGAAGGAAAGAAGGAAGGAAGGAAGGAAGGAAGGAAGGAAGGAAGGAAGGAAGGAAGGAAGGGGAAGGAGATGTGTAGGAAAAGGATGGCAGAACCGAGGGGCAGGCAGAGTCAAAAGAGGAACCAGTCTAGAATGCCTTCGTAGCCACAAACGAAATCCAACCTCTGTCAATCCTTATTTAACACCAAGCAGATGCTAACCGTTAGTTGAAGAGACTCCTGTGCGTAAGCTTTTAGCCATAAATGGCAATCCTTATGATTTATATTGATATATTGATCATCAATTGTGTTGTAAATGTTGTGCCTTGATGAACGTATCTTTTCTTTTATGTACACTGAGAGCTTATGCACCAAGACAAATTCCTTGTGTGTCCAATCACACTTGGCCAATAAAAATTCTATTCTATTCTAAATCAATTTAATTGAGCCGTCAGTTGTGGACTTGATCTTTCGCACCTGACATGATTTTCTAGGGTTTTTAACCCTGTCATTTATCTTGACCCAGCCTAAAACGACACACGTTTTGTATTGTGTTACACCAGCGGTGAAATCTGAACCTGTTTACTACTGGTTCGCTGGTTGTGCATGCGCACTGCGCATGAGTGTGCCCACCACGCATCAAATGCAAGGTGCCTGGGCGTGCGCAGTGCAGACCAAAAGGAGGCATGGGATAAGTAGAACAGCGTGCCGGGGAGGGGGGCATGGGCGGGGGGGGGGCAGGGATTTTTGCTACTGGTTCTCCGAACCACCTGCCACCATCGCTACCGGATCAGCCTATCCGGTCCAAACCGGGAGCATGCCACGCCTGTGCTACACCGCATCAGTGGCTCCGCTGCAGTTTGCAACTAAGTGCTCTTACGAAAATCTTCTTCGCTGTGGTTTTTGTCAAACCAGGTCTTGGGAAAAGAACACTTGGAGCCTGATTTCGAAGCCAACTTTGGCCTTGGCTTGGTTGTCCTGCCATCTAGCCGGCCTACGGTTAACCGTCATGGAATATTTCCTGAGTCACTTTGCTACAATCGCTATGAGGCTAGTCCACATTTATTCCCACAAATTACCAAGGAAGCGATCCGATCGAGTGAGATAAATTTATTTAGCAAGACCTGCTCTTGATAAGACAATGTTTGGCTGCCGTTGCATAGTTGTCATTGTTGCTCTCTGGGTGACTCATTCTGGGAGCCTTTCTCAGCAATGATGTCGGAGAGACAAGATCCTTAGTTATGGTAGTCCTCGATGTACGACCACAATGGAGCCCAACATTTACGTTGCTAAGTGAGACAATGGTTCAGTGAATTTTCCCCCATCCTACAACGTTCCCTCCCCTCCACCCACCCACCCCCGCAATTGTTACGTGAATCACTGCGGTTGTTAAGTTAGTAACATGGTTGTTAAATTGACTTTGCTTGTCACAAAAGTTGATCACATGACCCTGGGACACTGCAACTGTCATAAATAGGAGTCAGCTGCCGAATTTATTGATCATGTGACTGTTGTTGTAAGTGTGAAAAACAGTCAGAAGTCACTTTTTTTCAGTGCGTTGTAACTTCAAACGGTCACTAAATGAATACATGTAAGTAGGGGATGCAGCCGGATTTACGTAACTGCCCTGTTAAGTTAAGGACCACAGTGATTCACTTAACAACTGTGGCAGGAAAGGTTATAAAAGGGGCAAACCCCAATTAATAACTGTCTTGCTTAGCAATGGAAATCTGGGGCCCAATTGTGGTTGTAAGTCGAGAACTACCTGTAATGCCACCCGAACACATTGGCATGGATCAAAGTGCATTGCAAGAATCTGGAACACCGAATTTTCCCCTTCAGAAATGTGGAGTTTTCTCGACTGTCCTAAAACTGCAAAGAGGAAAATTGTACAGGAAGTCCCTTACAGCAGTTCATTTAGTGACCGTTTGAAGTTACAACGGCACTGGGGGGGAAAAAGGGACTTATGACCAATTTTCACACTTAACGACTGTTGCAGCATCACATGATCAAAATTCAGAAGACTGGCAACTGACTCGTATTTATGACGGTTGCAGTGCCTTGGGGTCACGTGATCCCCCTTTTGATGAGCAAAGTCAATGGGGAAGCCCGATTCGCTTAACGACCGTGTGACCAACTTAACAGCTGGAGTGATTCACTTAAAAGGTCTTAATAGAATAGAATAGAATAGAATAGAATAGAATAGAATAGAATAGAATAGAATAGAATAGAATAGAATGTATTATTATTATTATTATAATTTATTAAATTTTTATACCGCCCTTCTCCCGAAGGACTCAGGGCGGTTTACAGCCATAATAAAAAACAACAGCAATATACACATAAAACCATAATTTAAAAAACTTATTATACAAATGGCCGAATTAAAACATTTAGAATAAAACCCCAAATTTTAAAATGTTAAAACATTAAAACTAATTAAAATCCTATTAAAATCCTATGCCAGTCCTGCGCGAACAAACAAATAGGTCTTCAGCTCTCGGCGGAAAGTCCGAAGGTCCGGCAGTTGCCGAAGTCCAGGGGGAAGTTCGTTCCAAAGGGTGGGAGCCCCCACAGAGAAGGCCCTCCCCCTGGGGGCCGCCAGCCGACATTGCTTGGCGGACGGCACCCTAAGGAGTCCCTCTCTGTGCGAGCATACAGGTCGGTGGGAGGCATTCGGTAACAGCAGGTGGTCCCGTAAGTACCCTGGCCCTAAGCCATGGAGCGCTTTAAAGGTAGTCACCAACACCTTGAAGTGCACCCGAAAGACCACAGGTAGCCAGTGCAGACTGCGCAGGAGAGGTGTTACATGGGAGCAATGTGTGGCTCCCACTATCACCCGGCAGCTGCATTCTGAACCAACTGGAGCCTTCGGGTACTCTTCAAGGGGAGCCCCATGTAGAGAGCATTACAGTAGTCCAAGCGAGAGGTAACTATAGCATGAGTGACCGTGCATAAGGCGTCCCGGTCGAGGAAGGGGCGCAACTGGTGAACCAGGCGAACCTGGTAAAAAGCCCTCCTGGCGACGGTCATCAAATGATCTTCGAAAGACAACCGTCCATCCAGGAGGACGCCCAAGTTGCGCACCCTTTCCACTGGGGCCAATGATTCGCCCCCAACAGTCAGCCGTGTCTGCAGCTGACTGTACCGGGGTGCCGGCATCCGCAGCCACTCCGTCTTGGAGGGATTGAGTTTGAGCCTGTTTCTCCCCATCCAGACCGTACAGCTTCTAAACACGGGGACAGCACTTCGATGGCTTCGTTGGGATGGCCTGGGGTGGAAAAGTACAGCTGCGTGTCGTCAGCGTACAGTTGGTACCTCACCCCAAAGCCATTGATGATATCACCCAGTGGCTTCATATAGATGTTGAACAGGAGAGGCGAGAGAATCGACCCCTGCAGCACCCCACATGTGAGGGGCCTCACGGTCGATCTCTGCCCTCCTGCCAACACCGTCTGCGACCGGTCAGAGAGATAGGAGGAGAACCACCGATAAACGGTGCCTCCCACTCCCAAAGTCCCTAATCGTTGCAGCAGGATACCATGGTCGATGGTATCAAAAGCCGCTAAGAGGTCTAATAGGACCAGGGCAGAGGAACAACCCCTGTCCCTGGCCCTCCAGAGGTCATCCACCAATGCGACCAAAGCCGTCTCCGTACTGTACCCAGGTCGGAAGCCAGACTGGAACGGGTCTAGATAGACAGATTCCTCCAGGTATTGGGGTAATTGATGTGCCACCACACTCTCAACAACCTTCGCCACAAAGCGAAGGTTGGAGACAGGACGATAATTTCCTAAAACAGCCGGGTCCAGGGAGGGCTTCTTGAGGAGGGGCCTCACCACTGCCTCTTTCAAGGCGGCGGGGAAAACACCCTCCATCAGAGAAGCATTTATAATCCCCTGGAGCCAGCCTCGTGTCACCTCCTGTGTGGCCAGCACCAACCAGGAGGGGCACGGGTCCAATAAACATGTGGTGGCATTCAACCGCCCCAACAACCTGTCCATGTCCTCGGGAGTCACAGGGTCAAATCCATCCCAAATAGTCTCAACAAGACATGTCTCCAGCCCCTCACCTGGATCTACCCACTGTTGATCCATTCCGTCCCGAAGCTGAACGATTTTATCGTATAGATAACCACTAAACTCCTCGGCACAGCCCTGTAAGGGGTCATCCCGCACCTCCTGATGAAGGAGGGAGTGGGTCACCTGAAACAGGGCCGCCGGGTGGTTATCTGCCGACGCAATGAGGGAGGAAACGTAGGAATGCTTCACTTCCCTCAGTGCCACTAGGTAAGTTCTACTATAGGACCTAACTAGTGTCCGGTCAGCCTCAGAACGGCTGGATCTCCAGGCACTCTCTAGGCGTCTTCTCCGGCGTTTCATCTCCCTCAGCCCCTTGGAGAACCAGGGGGCTGGTTGAGATCTGCGCCGGGTCAGAGGCCGCAAAGGCACGACACGGTCTAAAGCGCCAGTCGTGGCCCGTTCCCAGGCCGCAACTAATTCCTCAGCTGTGCCGTGGGCCAGATCCTCAGGAAATGGCCCAAGCTCCATCAGGAATCTCTCCAGGTCCATCAGGCGCCTGGGACGGAACCAGCGTGTTGGTCCCGTCTCCCTGCGGTGTTGAGCGGCAGTCTACATTGAGGACGTCTTGTATTTCCATGGGATTTATTGTGACTAAAAGACCCATAATCGTATTCCAGTGGCCTAGATATCTTTTTTTTTCCCTCCTGAACTTTAACAATAATAATCTTAGTACGGTTTCACACATCCACCTTCGTCACTCGCCGTCTCCTCACTTGATGACTCAGGAGGAACATGTGTGAAGACCTCAATGGAACCGTGGCTCACCACGACTTAGCGAAGGCTGAAAAGTCACTCGACATATTAAAAAAGTTCCAGATTTACTTTTGCTTAAGCAGCAAATTAATAAGTTGGTCCTCAAAGCTAAAAAATTTAAAAGAGGAAGGTTAAAAGCAGAATAAAAACCCCGACTTGAACAATGGGCCTTATCTAGCGGTGGGTTTCAAATACTATCACCGGTTTGCTGCGTGCAAGCTTGCTTCGCGTCCGTGTGTCCCTTTCATGCTTGGAAAATGTGCCTAAATAAGATGGCATTATACTGGGGTGGGGGTGGGGGGCAGGGGGGCCCACCCGCAATGGCTGCTACTGGTTTATTTATTTTTATTTATTTATTTATTTTGTTGAGCACATATTAGATAATATGTATAAGCATGAACTGAGTACATAAAATGAATACAATTAAAGGGAACATTAGGACAGGGACAGTAGGCCCGCTGGTGCGCTTGTGCACGCCCCTTACAGACCTCTTAGGAATGGGGTGAGGTCTACAGTAGTCAGTCTTAGTATAAAATTTGGGGGGTTTTGGGATGAGACCACAGAGTCTGGTAGTGCATTTCAGGCATTGTCCACTCTGTTACTGAAGTCGTATTTTTTGCAATCGAGCTTGGAGTGGTTCACTTTAAGTTTGTACCTGTTGTGTGCTCCTGTATTGTTGTGGTTAAAGCTGAAGTAGTCATTGACAGGTAGGATATTGTAGCAGATGATTTTATGAACTATGCTTAGGTCAAATGGAAGGCGGCATAGTTCAAAATTTTCTAAACCCAGAATTTCAAGTCTGGCGGCATAAGGTATTTTGTTGTGAGCAGAGGAGTGGGGGACTCTTCTTGTGAAATATTTCTGGACGCGCTCAATTGTATTAATGTCCGATATGCAGTGCGGGTTCCAGACAGATGAGCTGTATTCGAGAATTGGTCTAGCAAATGTTTTGTATGCTCTGGTTAGTAGTGTAATCTTACCGGAGAAGAAGCTACGCAAGATTAGGTTTACAACTCTTAATGCCTTTTTGGCGATGTTGTTACAATGGGCTTTGGCACGTAGATCATTTGATAGGAGTACTCCAAGTTCTTTGACAGAGTGAGGGTCATCTACAAGGTCGTGTCCACTTAGCTTGTATTTTGTGTTCTGATTCTTTTTGCCAATGTGTAAGACAGAGCATTTGTTGGTTGAGATTTGGAGTTGCCAATTTTTTGACCATTCTGATACTAAGTCAAGGGTTTTTTTTGAAGGGTAGCAGCATAGTCTGTGGTGTTAAAATAGTTTAACATCATTGGCAAAGAGAACGCAGTTACTTATAATATGATCACAAAGGTCATTTATGTATAGTATGAAGAGTGTTGGTCCTAGAATGCTGCCTTGGGGGACACCGCCGGTCTGAAGCAGCTGAATCCGACTTATCCAACAAATTGAAATTTAAAGTGGAGAAAAGCAAGGTTTTACACCTGGGCAGGGAAAAACCAAATGGACAAGTATAGATTAGGCGAAACATTGGCTCAAAAAATAAGGAACTGTTGGAAGGTCCTTGGAGTCCTAGTGGACGATCAATTAAACATGAGCCAGCCGTGTAAGACAGCTGCCAAAAAAGCTAAAACCATATTTATGGTTGCATAAACAGAGGCATAGAATCGAAATCACGCGACGGATTAGTACCGTTTTGTACAGCCTTAGTAAGGCCACACCTGGAATATTCCATCCAGTTTAGATGTCGAGACTTTGGAAAAAGTGCAGAGAAGAGCAACTAAGAGGATCAAAGGCCCGGAGACTAAAACATACGAAGAACGGTTGCAAGATTTGGGTTTGGCCAGTCTGGAGAAAAGAAGGACTAGGTGGGATATGATAGCAGTCTTCCAATATTTGAGGGGCTGCCACAAAACAGAGTGGGACAATCTATTCTCCAAAGGACAAGAAACAATGGATGGAAACTAATCAAGGAGAGAAACAACGTGGAACTAAGGAGGAACTTCCTAGCAGTGAGAACTGTTGTGTCTTGCCCGCTCTCACCGCAGCCGGGGTCTGCTTATCTGCTTCCGAACGCTGAAGAATGTCCTCCCGGCCCCAGCCCTGGCTCCATGCCCAGACAAGCTGAGGAGGGGGCATCTCCCGGCCCCAGCCCTGGCTCCATACCCAAGCAGGCTGCAGAGGAGGGAGCACCCCCCGGCCCCAGCCCTGGCTCCATGCCCAGGCAAACGGAGCAGCTAGACCCCTCCTCCTCCCCCACAGCATGTGAGCCTGAGGAAGGTTTATTTCCAACAGCTGCCGACTGGAGTGACCCTCGCTTCAGGAGAATTGATAGGCGGAGGCAACAGAAGGAAGGGAGGGGCAGGCCTGGATAAGTGCTGAGTCATGGAGCCACACCCCATGGCCTATATAAAGGATCTGCTTTCTGGCAGTCTCTGAGTCAGGCAAAGTCGAACTTATCTTGCTGAAGTCACTTACTGGTCTCCTGCCTGCTCTGAGGACTTTGCTAGGACTTTGGCAGAGCTGCAGAGGCAAGCCTGATTCGGATTTCCCTGACCCGGCCGTCAGCAGAGGAGTGGGACACGACAGAGAACAATCAACCAGTGGAACTGCTTGCTACCAGAAGTTGTGGGTGCTTCATCACTGGAGGTTTTTAAGAAGAGATTGGATAGCCACTTGTCTGAGAGGGTCTGCTGCTTGAATAGGGGGCTGGACTAGAAGGCCTCTAAGGTCCCTTCCAGCTCTATTCTGATTGACAACCTGTAGCAATAGGCTGTTTATTTCTTGATATATTTTATTCATTTATCCCGCCTTTATTATTTTTTTATACAGGCAGCACAAGCCTTTAAGTACAGGTAGTCCTCGACTTATAACCACAACTGAGCGCAAGAGTTATGTTGCTAAGCGAGGAAGTTATTAAGTGAGTTTTGCCCCATTTGACGACCTTTCTTGCTACAGGTCTTAATTAGTAGCCTGGTTGTTAAATGAATCTGACTTCCCTGTTGACTTTGCGCATTAGAAGGTCGCAAAAGGGGATCATGTGGCCCCCAGGACACTGCGACCGTCATAACTAGGAGTCAGTTGCCAAGCATCTGAATTTCAATGACGTGACGATGCTCCAATGGTTTTTAAGTGTGAAAAAAAGGTCATCAAACACTGTTTTCAGTGCCGTTGTATCTTTGAACGGTCACTAAACGAATGGTTGCAAGTTGAGGGCCAACTGTACATACGGGCTACGTTCACTTGGGCAACTGTACATTTAACCACGTTGGGGAGAAGCTGAGAAGATGCAGGCATCAATATAAGTCTTGGGCAAGGTTAATTGTCAGGGAAATTGCGCAGCAAGTATCCAAATAAAGTCAGAAACACTGACACGAACTTGTAGTTTTATATAAATATATATATATATATATTTAACATTTGTAGATCTTTGGTTATTCGGGTTTTCTCCCGCGTAAAATTGGAAGTGTCTTGGCGACGTTTCGACGAAGTCTCATTCTTCATCTTCAGGCTTCAGCTTCGTGCTTCTGGGAGCAATGTGGAGCAATATTTAACATTTATATATACAGCAGAGCAGACAAGATAGTCGTGAGGTAAATCATCATGAGGTAACTCATCGTGAGGTAACTCATCCTGAGGTAAACCATTCTGAGGTAAATCATCCTGAGGTAAATCTTAACAGCATACAGAGCATACAGCAGAAAAAGGCGGGAAAAAAGGGAACCGCCACCTTCAGACCCACAGTAACCAATCACAGTACAGATTGCCTCATGAGGGGCCAGTCTTCTCCAACCAATCACAGAATAACAGAGTTGGAGGGACCTTGGAGGTCTTCTAGTCCAATCAAGTAGCACCGTGTATTCTGGCCCACTGTACACTTCACTGTACCAGTTCCTAAATGCAAATATCCTAGCATTAATCTTGGTTAGTTGTCCATGTTGTTGTTGTTATTATTCAAGGGATGAATGTATTGATTCAACCCAACCCGTTTTATTAGGTTGTATTGACCCAATCAAAAAAAAAACAACCCCAAAAAAAACCAGGTTAAGTCAGGAACCAGGTAAAACCGGTCAAGGGTTAGGGTTAGGATTAGGGTTTCATTCCTGAGGCAGGACTAGAACTCACCGCCCCCGTGGTGAATGGCCCAAACTCACCCAGCTGGATTTCGTTCCTGAGGCAGGACTAGAACTCACCGTCTCCTGGTGATTGACCCAAACTCACCCAGCTGGATTTCGTTCCTGAGGCAGGACTAGAACTCACCGTCTCCTGGTGATTGACCCAAACTCACCCAGCTGGATTTTGTTCCTGAGGCGGGACTAGAATTCACCGTCTCCTGGTGATTGGCCCAAACTCACCCAGCTGGCTTTCGTTTTGAGGCGGGACTAGAACTCACCGTCCCCTGGTGATTGGCCCAAACTCACGCAGCTGGATTTCGTTCCTGAGGCGGGACTAGAACTCACCGTCCCCTGGTGATTGGCCCAAACTCACCCAGCTGGATTTCGTTCCTGAGGCGGGACTAGAATTCACCGTCTCCTGGTGATTGGCCCAAACTCACCCAGCTGGCTTTCATTCCTGAGGCGGGACTAGAACTCACCGTCCCCTGGTGATTGGCCCAAACTCACCCAGCTGGATTTCGTTCCTGAGGCGGGACTAGAACTCACCGTCCCCTGGTGATTGGCCCAAACTCACCCAGCTGGCTTTCGTTCCTGAGGCGGGACTAGAACTCACCGTCCCCTGGTGATTGGCCCAAACTCACCCAGCTGGATTTCGTTCCTGAGGCGGGACTAGAACTCACCGTCCCTGGTGATTGGCCCAAACTCACCCAGCTGGCTTTCATTCCTGAGGCGGGACTAGAACTCACCGTCCCCTGGTGATTGGCCCAAACTCACCCAGCTGGCTTTCGTTCCTGAGGCGGGACTAGAACTCACCGTCCCCTGGTGATTGGCCCAAACTCACCCAGCTGGCTTTCGTTCCTGAGGCGGGACTAGAACTCACCGTCCCCTGGTGATTGGCCCAAACTCACCTTTTGTGCCTAAAGCGATACTAGAACTCACCATCTCCAGGTTTCTAGTGTCTTCTTTTGCATGGTCCTGGCTCACCAGTCTAGACAACAATGTCACAATTTCTTTGGTGTTTCCCAAGCAAGGACTCAAAATCAGGTCTAACCCTGCTGAGGACCAACCAGGTCATCTCGGGGCTACCGTTTCCTGTGGGTTTAGAGTTTTAAAAGAAAAATAAAACTCCATCTTCCAAATTGAAAAAAAACAACAAATACGAAAAAACCCCTTCACACACCCACAATGTGCGTCTCGTTTTCCTGCACAACCTTCTAAGCCACAGGAAACAGCAGAATAGCAGAATAACAAATAACAGAGTTGGAAGGGACCTTGGAGGTCTTCTAGTCCAACCCCCTGCTTAATCAGGAGATCCTAAACCATTTCAGACAAATGGTTGTCCAACCTCTTCTTAAAAGCCTCCATTGATGGAGCACCCACAACTTCTGGTGGCAGGCTGTTCCACTGGTTTATTGTCCTCAACTGTCAGGAAATTTCTCCTTAATTCCAGGTTGCTTCTCTCCTTGATGAGTTTCTATCCGCTGCTTCTTGTCCTGCCTTCAGAGAATAATTTGACCCCCTCCTCTTTGGGGCAGCCCCTCAAATACTGGAATACAGGTATCTTAGTCCCTTAGTCCTTCTTCTCATTAAACTATAGACATACCCAATATTAGCAAACTAACCACCCTTAAGTTGCTTTTCGATCACCTCTTGGTGGGTTTTCAGTTCATCCCTGAATTCTGCGATAAAGCGCCAGTCCTTCCTAGCAAAAAATAAGCCCACCCACCCTCAAATTTATATTTTAAAAAAAGTGTTGCAATTTATTTATTTATTTGTTTGTTATTTTTGTCAATCATACATAAGGTAACAGGTAAAAGTGTAAACATAATTTGGATACCTGAAAAGGGTAAGTAAAAAGGAATATTAGGACAGGGACGGTAGGCATGCTGGTGCTCTTATGCACGCCCCTTACAGACCTCTTATGAATGGGGTGAGGTCAACACTAGACAATCTAAGGTTAAAGTTTTAGGAGGTTTGGGGAAGAACCAGAGTCTAGTAGTGCATTCCAGGCATTGACAACTCTGTTACTGAAGTTGTATTTTCTGCAAGCAAGTTTAGAGTGGTTTACCTTGAGTTTGTATCTATTATTTGCTTATGTTATTGTTGTGGTTGAAGCTGAAATAGTCATTGACAGGTAGGACCTTGTAGCAGATGATTTTATGTACTATGCTTAGGTCAGACTGAAGTCGGCGTCGTTCTAAGTTGTCTAAGCCCAAAATTTGGAGTCTGGTGTCCTAAAGTATTTTATTGTGAGCAGAGGAGTAATTCTAAGCACCCTTTCATCTGAAAGACCATAAAGTGGATTCTTAACTTTTGCACAGAGGATGCAAGGATCCCCAATCCTGAATCATAAATACAAGAAAGAAAGAAAAATTGGGGCATCTTGAGTAAATAAGGGATCGTTTTGTTTGTTCCAGGCAAACTCATCAAAATCCTGGGAGAGAGGGGGGGGGAAATGCTTGCATTTAACGCAGTTTACCCTGAATTGCGCTTTCTGGAAAAGTTTCAAAGTCTACCTAAAGCCCTGTGCTATAAATAACCCAACTGTGCATGGTTAAAAATAAACTAGCCATGAAAAACAGACTCGGGAAAGATGTTACCCTCTTAATTTTTCTGAGTGAGTGAACAGCGAGAATAAACAGGCGCTTCCAAGGGAGGAGATGTCGTGTCCCACTCCTCCGCTGACGGCCGGGTCAGGGAAATCCGAATCAGGCGTGCCTCTGCAGCTCTGCCAAAGTCCTAGCAAAGTCCTCAAGGCAGGCAGGAGACCAGAAAGTGACTTCAGCAAGATATGTTTAGACTTTGCCTGACTCAGAGAATGCCAGAAAGCAGGTCCTTTATATAGGCCATGGGGTGTGGCTCCACGACTCAGCACTTATCCAGGCCTGCCCCTCTCTTTCTTCTGTCGCCGCCGCCTATCAATTCTTCTGAAGCGAGGGTCACTCCAGTCTGCAGATGTTGGTAATTGACCTCCCTCAGGCTCACATGCTGTGGGGGAGGGGGAGGGGTCTAGTTGCTCCGTTTGCCTGGGCATGGAGCCAGGGCTGGGGGCTGGAGGTACTTCTTCCTCTTCAGCCTGTCTGGGCATGGAGCCAGGGCTGGGGTCGGGAGGCATACTAGGACATTCCTCAGCGTTTGGAAGCAGATAAGAACACCCCGGCTGCGGTGAAAGCGGGCGAGACACAACAGGAGAGTTCAGGAGAGGAAGAGCCAGAGGTGGGAGGAGGAGGAGGGAGAAGAACAGCCAGAGAGGTTGACCCATTGCACATGACTGGGGCATGGCCGGCTGTTGACCCAGCTGAGGAAGCTCCAGGAGAGACATAGCGAAGCAAGTTGCCCAGAGATTGGATGCTGAAGGGTTTGGCGGGGAAGTTTATCTGGGAAGAAGGATATGAAAGAGAGAGAAGGAAGGAGAAATAGGAAGAAGGGTCCTTGCCAGGGGCTCTCTAAGCAGACGTTTTCTTGCAGATGTTTCGTGACCCTGCTAGGTAACATCATCAGCCTTAGAAGGGAGAGGGGTTTTCAGAGAAGAGGTGGAGGAGGAGGAGGAGGAGGAGGAGAAGAAGAAGAAGAAGAAGAAGAAGAAGAAGAAGAAGAAGAAGAAGAAGAAGAAGAAGAAGAAGAAGAAGAAGAAGAAGAAGAAGAAGAAGAAGAAGAAGAAGAAGAGGAAGAAGAGGAAGAAGAAGAACAACAACTACTACTGTGGGGTCCTTGGTGCTCACAAAGCAGATGTTTCGTGACCCAACTAGGTAACATCATCAGCCTTAGAGGGGAGAGGGGTTTGCAGAGAAGAGGTGGAGGTGGGGGTGGAGGTGGAGGTGGAGGAGGAGGAGAAGGAGAAGAAGAAGAAGAAGAAGAAGAAGAAGAAGAAGAAGAAGAAGAAGAAGAAGAAGAAGAAGAAGAAGAAGAAGAAGAAGAAGAAGAAGAAGAAGAAGAAGAAGAAGAACAACAACAACAACAACAACAACAACAACTGTGGGGTCCTTGATGCTCCCTAAGCAGATGTTTCATGACCCAACTAGGTAACATCATCAATACTGGAAAGGAGGTGTTTTTTTGTTTTTTTTTCCAGAGATGAGGTGGTGGAGGAGTAGAGGAGGAAGAGGAGGAGGACTGTGGGGTCCTTCATACTCTCTGAGCTGGGTTGTTTTCCTGCAGAAGTTTCATTACCCAAAGTAGGTAACATCTTCTGTTGCTAGCCATGAAACATCTGCAAGAAAGCCACCAAGTTCAGAGAGCACCAAGGATCTCACGCGCAACGTGTGTAGATTTCCTGGAAATGTGAACTTCACTGGCTGTCAAATCAAAGGTCCTGGCGTGAACCCCAGTCCTTCTTTCCCCTGCAGCCCATGGAATTCATCGCCACCGGCATAGAGAGCGCCACTGCCTTTGGGGGTGGGGGGGCTGGTTGGAAGAAAGACCAGATGAACTGGTGAAGGACACGCCATTCATGGAATCCCTGGTCTTGAAGATTCCCTCTGACCTCCTAGGAGGCAGGAGAAGGCGCGTCAAGGCCTCATTCTCTTGCTTGGGAGCCCTTGGTTTACTTAGCTGGGCCCGTAGACTTGATCCAACTGGGTGACTGTTCACATCTGGGAGAGAAGCAAATTCTCTTTTGTTTTTTCCAACCATACTGAACTTCTCAGGCTCCATCCTGCCTAGTCTGGGGGTTGAGAGAAGTTGAATTTCACCGAGACCGAAGCCCCGGCTGGGCTGGTGAGTCACTTTCCACCCTTTAGTTTCAGCCTAGCAGCTTCCTGAAAGCAAAGCGAGTCTCGGATTCGAAAGAAGAGGCGGCTGGGTGGCCCCACCGTAGCCGGAACCGAAAACCTCCGATTCCTTTCCACGGTGAATGAAATCTCGCCTTTTTGTGTGTGTGTGTGTGTGTGTGTTGTTTTCGGCATCAGCAGCTAGGCCTGGCGGCGGTGGTGGTGGAAGAGCGAGCAAAGGCGGCTTCCGTTCTTGAGAGGCACTGGCGAACCTGACATTTGTTCCTGGTTGAAACACGATTCGTAGAATCTCCTCCGACAGAAAGACAAAAGGACAGAAATGTTGGCTCAGCGTGTCAGGAGAAGACGGGCTTTCTGAATTCAACTCAACTCCCGTTACTGTAATGGTAGTGAGGGCAGTGGTGAATATCACTATATATCACTCCTCCTTCTCTTCCTCCTTCTTCTTTTCCTTCTCTCTCTCTACCAGTACTTCTCCTCCTCCTCCTCCTCCTCCTCTCCATAAACTCCCCTCGCTTCCGCACTGATGGTGTTGCCTAGTTGGGTTATGAAATGCCTGAAAGAAAACAACCCAGCTCAGAGAGCACCAAGGATTCCAGAGTAGTCCTCTTCTTCCCCTCCTCCTCCTCCTCCTCCTCCCTTCCTTCCTTCTTCTGTCACCATTTCTCCTTCCCCACTTTCCTTCTCCTTCGCGTATTCTTCCTCCTTCCTCTATCACCATGACTCCTCCTCTTCTTCCTCCTTTCCTTCCTTCCTTCCTTCTTCTCTGCCACCATTTCTCCCTCCCCCTTTCCTTCTCCTTCTCTTCTTCCTCCATCACCATTTCATCTCCTCCTCCTCTCCTCTCCTTCCTTCCTTCCTTCCTTCCATCCTTCCTTCCTTCCTTCCTTCCATTCTTCCTTCCTTCCTTCCTTCCTTCCTGCCACCATTTCTTCTTCCCCTTCCTTCTCCTTCTTCTTCTTCCTTCTTCTTCCTCCATCACCATTTCTCCTTCCTTCCCTCCTTCCTTTCCTTCTCTGCCACCACTTCTCCTTCCTTCCTTCTCCTTCTCCTTCTCTTCCTTCTTCCTCCATCACCATTTCTCTTCCTCCTCTCCTTCCTTCCTTCCCTCCTTCCTTCCTTCCTTCCTTCCTTCCTTCCTTCCTTCCTTCCCCTCTCTGTCACCATTTCTCCTTCCCCCTCTCCTTCTCCTTCCCTTTTTCTTCCATCACCATTTCATCTCCTCCTCCTCTCCTCTCCTTCCTTCCTTCCATTCTTCCTTCCTTCCTTCCTTCCTTCCTTCCTTCCTTCCTTCCTTCCTTCCTTCCATTCTTCCTTCCTTCCTTCCTTCCTTCCTGCCACCATTTCTTCTTCCCCTTCCTTCTCCTTCTTCTTCTTCCTTCTTCTTCCTCCATCACCATTTCTCCTTCCTTCCATCCTTCCTTTCCTTCTCTGCCACCATTTCTCCTTCCCCCTTTCCTTCTCCTTCTCCTCTCCTTCTTCCTTCTTCCTCCCTCACCATTTCTCTTCCTCCTCTCCTTCCTTCCTTCCTTCCTTCCTTCCTTCCTTCCTTCCTTCCTTCCCTTCTCTGTCACCATTTCTCCTTCCCCCTTTCCTTCTCCTTCTCTTCTTCTTCCATCACCATTTCATCTCCTCCTCCTCTCCTCTCCTTCCTTCCTTCCATTCTTCCTTCCTTCCTTCCTTCCTTCCTTCCTTCCTTCCTTCCTTCCTTCCTTCCATTCTTCCTTCCTTCCTTCCCTTCCCTTCCCTTCCCTTCCCTGCCACCATTTCTCCTTCCCCCTTTCCTTCTCCTTCTCCTCTCCTTCTTCCTTCTTCCTCCATCACCATTTCTCCTCCTCCTCCTCTCCTTCCTTCCATCCTTCCTTCCTTTCCTTCTCTGCCACCATTTCTCCTTCCCCCTTTCCTTCTCCTTTTCTTCTCCTTTTAAATATGATCAAATAATAATAATAATAATTCCTCCTTCTTCCTCCATCACCATTTCCCCTCCCTCCCTCCCTCCTTCCCTTCTCTGCCACCATTTCTCCTTTCCCTTTTGTTTCTCCTTCTCATCTACTTCCTCCTCCTCCTCTATCACCATCACCATTTCTCCTCCTCCTCCTCCCCACCCCTTCCCGAAGCATGAAACGGTTGAAATGCTGCTGATGCAGTCACCAAATCCTGAACCTTCAACTTGACAAACCTGATTTTTGGCGCAGTTCTCCAAAATGGCACTCTGTGGAAAACAGAAAAATAGAATACAAATAACTCACCAGTTTTTCACCCAGCATTTTAGCATAGTAAACTATTTTGTCTCCTAGGCCAGCACTTCTCCATTCCCTGGAAACAACGGAGAAACTCAATGAAGAAATGTACTTCCTACAAGGGCTGAATCTGAGAACGTGCACAGAATCTTCCTCTTGAAATGCGGCCCGCTTTGTTCCAAAGAAGGCTGCTAGTTCTCAGTGAGGTCAATACTTACAGTCCTCTCTGTTGGCGCAGTTTCTTCTTTTCAATTTCACTTAGCCAGCTCTGATCAACATCTTCTTATTTTGTTTATTCACCTGTTTTCTTGGATCTTCAATCTTCATCTGTCAAAAATGATGTCGGGTCTGCTGGGCAGCGGGTTGGACTAGATGACCTACAAGGTCCCTTCCAACTCTGTTAATCTGTATCTGTAGACCCCAAAGCAAAGTTTTGCGAAGAGAAGCAACAGTGAAGCCCCAAAGCGGGAATCGGGCCCTGAGGTTCCATCATATCTAATTGGGGAATTGTTGAGCCCCTAAATCAGTTTGTTTGACTTTGACTGACACCTCCCAAACATGTCATAGGTCAGCAATCCAACCAGCCCTTCCCTTCCCTGCTTTAGCATCTACAGGTTCAAGTCCCACCAGGCCCAAGGTTGACTCAGCCTTCCATCCTTTATCAGGTAGGTAAAATGAGGACCCAGATTGTTGGGGGCAATAAGTTGACTTTGTATATAAATATACAAATAGGATGAAGACTATTGCTTGACATAGTGTAAGCCGCCCTGAGTCTTCGGAGAAGGGCGGGATATAAATGCAAATAAATAATAATACAGATAATTCTCGACTTATAACCGTTCATTTAGTGACCATCCAAAGTTACAACAGCCCTGGAAACATTGACTTATGACCATTTTCACACTTACGGCCATTACAAGACCCCTGTGGTCACGTGATTAAAATTCAGACGCTTGGCAATCGATTCATATTTATGACGGTCGCAGTGTCCCGGGGGGGGGTCGGGTCACGTGATCCCCTGTTGCGACCTTCTGACAAGCAAGGTCAATGGGGAAGCCAGATCCACTTAACAACCGTGTTGCTAGCTTAACACTTGCAGTAATCCACTTAACAACGGTGGCAAGAAAAGTTGTTCAATGGGGGGGGGGGAAACTCACTTAACAAATGTCTCAGTTAAGGTAAAGGTAAAGGTTCCTCTCGCACATACATGCTAGTTGTTGCTGACTCTAGGGGGCGGTGCTCATCTCCGTTTCAAAGCCGAAGAGCCAGCGCTGTCCGTAGACGTCTCCGTGGTCACGTGGCCGGCATGACTCAACGCCAAAGGCGCACGGAACGCTGTTACCTTCCCACCAAAGGTGGTCCCTATTTTTTCTACTTGCATTTTTATGTGCTTTCGAAACTGCTAGGTTGGCAGAAGCTGGGACAAGTCACGGGAGCTCACCCCGTTACACGGCAGCACCAGGGATTCGAACCGCTGAGTTGTCGACCTTTCGATTGACAAGTTCAACGTCCTAGCCCCTGAGCCACCGCGTCCCTTATCTGTCTTATAAGGGACTTATAAGGGTCTTATAAGCGACCCTTGTGTCTCAGTTAGCAACCTTAATTTGGGGCTCCATTTAATGGTTATAACTCGAGGGTTGGAGTTAGGGTTGGAGAGTTGGAGGTTTATCTGTGTCCTCAGGGTTTGCTGAACATCCTGCAGAAAGCACAGCACCACAACCTGGTCCTTTCAGCGGTTCCCAAGAGGCTCCACCCCCTTTTGCACTACTCAGGTGACTCTGAGGAGACAGGTACACCTCCAAGTGGCCTCAACGACCTTCTAAAAGGATGCAAATGAGCAGCTTTGTCTGCAAGGAGTATATAAGTCCTTCCCTTCCCCACCATCCAGTCAGAGCTGAAGAAGCTTCTTGGAGGAGAAGCAAAACGTCTTCAGAGAAAAACCAGAATGTCCAGCTGCCTCTTGAAAGAAAAACACCTTTGGGACAATAGAAGTACAATAATAAATTATAAAGACCAGCGGAGGAGACCCAGAAAATGCACGGCGGGGAGATGAAGTCAGGTGGCCAGTTGTTACTTCTGCGGAGCCTCAACGTCTTTTTTTTGGTATGGTGGTGACCAGAGCTGGACGCAGCTTTCCAAGGAATTTATTTTATTTTTTATTTATTTATTTTGTCACAACAATATATGTTCATACAGAAAGGTTATATAGTATATAAAGGTATAGAAGAAAAGAAAAACAATAGGACAGGAACGGTAGGCACATTTGTGCGCTTATGCACGCCCCTTATGGTCCTCTTAGGAATGGGGTGAGGTCAATAGTAGAAAGTTTTTGTTAAAGCTTTTAGGATTATGAGAAGAGACCACAGAGTCAGGTAAAGTATTCCAAGCACTGATGATTCTGTTACAGAAGTCATATTTTCTGCAATCTAGATTAAAGCGGTTGACATTAAGTTTAAATTTATTGGTTGCTCTTGTATTATTGCAATTAAAGCTGAAGTAGTCTTTGACAGGAAGGACATTACAATAGATGATTCTGTGAGTTAAACTTAGGTCTTGTCGAAGGCGACGGAGTTCCAAGTTTTCTAAGCCCAGGATTTCAAGTCTGGTGGGATAAGGTATTTTTTTGTTTACAGAGGAATGGAGAACTCTTCTTGTAAAATATTTCTGGACACGTTCAATTGTATTGATGTCAGAGATATGGTGAGGGTTCCAAACAGGTGAGCTGTATTCTAGAATTGGTCTAGCAAGATTCTGAAAGAGATTTAATAAAGGATTGTATGATAAAATGGGCACAGAATATTCAAGAACCAATAATGTTGGAAACATGGGAAAAAATTTGGGTTAGAAATGTTAAATTTACGCAAGCGTAGAATTTAAGGGAAAATTTTTATAAGATGTTTTATAGATGGCATTTAGATCCTAAGAAATTATCATGTATGTATCCAGATATGCAAGCGAAATGTTGGAGATGTAATGGTGATGATGCTACATATTTTCATGTATGGTGGACTTGTAAGAAAATTAAGTCTTTTTGGATAAGAATCTGGTGGATTATGCAGAATGTTCTGAAGAAGAAGATAAAGTTCCTACCGCAATTTTTTCTTTTGGGAATAACAACGGACTGTACAGTGATTGAGACTAAGTTGATTTTGAACTTAATAACAGCAGCAAGGCTGTTGATTGGACAATATTGGAAGAAAAAAGAATTACCTACAATAGAAGAATGGATATTGAAAATTTCCAATTTGGCTGAGATGGCTAAAATTTCAGCCTTCTTGAAAGACAGTACTCAAGAAAAATATTTAAATGAATGGAAGAACTGGATTGATTATATTCAAAATAGATATCAGATTAAGAAATTTCGGATTGCCTTTGAATGAAGGATGTTGTTTTTGACTTTAATGGAAGAAGTCAGGTTATGTGGAGAGAAGGATTATAATTGTGTTAGATTTTAAAAATTTAATGTATGACTGTTTGTTTAATGAACTATACCTTGTGTTTGCTCCGGGAAGTCGGGGGGGGGGGGTTTGGAGGGAGGGGGGAAGGTGGGGGAGGGGGGGAAATTTAATTGTTGTTTTAAAACTTTTTCAATTAGAATTGGTCTAGCAAATGTTTTATATGCTCTGGTTAGTAGTGTAGTGTTTTTGGAAAAGAAGCTACGCAAGATTAGGTTTACAACTCTTAGAGCCTTTTTTGCTATGTATTTGCAGTGGGCTTTGGCACTTAGATCATTTGACATGAAAACTCCAAGGTCTTTAACGGGATGGGGGTCGTCTGTAAGGTAATGTCCATCAAGCAAGTACTTAGTGTTTGGGTTCTTTTTTCCAATATGTAAGACTGAGCATTTGCTGGTTGAGATTTGGAGTTGCCAAGTTTTAGACCAAGCGGTTAGATGATCAAGGTCTTTTTGAATGATAGATGTATTATCAGTGGTGTTAAATAGTTTGACATCGTCAGCAAAGAGAACACAATTACTTGAGATATGGTCACAAAGATCATTAATGTATAGTATGAAGAGTGTTGGTCCAAGGACGCTGCCTTGAGGAACGCCACTCTTGACAGGAACAGGATTTGATAGAGCATTGCCAATTTTGACCACTTGTTGTCTGTTAGACAGAAAAGCAGATATCCATTTGTGAAGGGGTCCTGAAATGCCATAGGATTTTAGTTTTAGGAGAAATTTATCGTGTACTACTGAGTCAAAAGCTTTGCAGAAGTCTAAGTAGATTGCATCTATTGTTTTGCCTTGATCAAGATTTTTAGTCCATATGTTTTTACAGTGGAGAAGTTGTAAGTTGCATGATAATTTTTTCCTGAAACCAAATTGTTTATTGGAGAGTAGGTTGTTTGCTTATTTATTTTAAAATAAATAAAGCGAACCTGATTTTCTGCCCATGCAGATATTCCTTGGAAAGCTGCGTCCAGCTCTGGTCACCACCATACACTTCCCACGAATCCAGTTCTGCCTTTTCCCACAAAGCAACAAGAAGATGCAGGAGCTATTTTGATGCTTTGTGTTTGCGCAATCACTCCTGACCTGGGAGGGTTTCCACAAAGTCTTCATTGATTTTGAAAGGCAAGAGTCCACTCTGCCTCAGCTTCTGACTGGAAGCGATGCTGTGCAGCAAAGCGAGGCTATTCCCGAGCAGAGATTAGCCCAGAGACGGTCACCACATCAAAGCAGAATTGCAGAATACGGGTGGCTTGTTCAAATGGATGTAACCCTTCATGTGACTTGCTGGAGAAACTGGTGTGGGGTTTTTTTTTTTGCATGCAAATCACCCAGCTTTCATTCTTTGAGAGAGAAATTTCCCAGCAGCAGACTTTTAAAGCACAAATTCCCAGAATGTAAGCTGTTTTTTCTTTCTTTCTTTTCTTTAGTGCTCAGAACTTTCATTATTGTACCATTTTGGAAGGAATTTCTAAGGAGAAGTAATGGAAAAGCTTCCCTCATGAAGATGCGGGTGCTCCATCGCTGAAGGTTTTCAAGAAGAGATTGGGCAACCAGTTGTTTGGGATGACATGTAGGGGGTTGGGCTAGAAGACCTCCATAGTCCCTCCCAGCCCTAGGATTCTATGTGATAGATAGATAGATAGATAGATAGATAGATAGATAGATAGATAGATAGATAGATAGATAGATCTATCATCTGATAGATAGATAGATAGATAGATAGATAGATAGATAGATAGATAGATAGATAGATAGATAGACAGACAGATGATAGATAGATAGATAGATAGATAGATAGATAGATAGATAGATAGACAGATGATAGATAGATAGATAGATAGATAGATAGATAGATAGATAGATAGATAGATAGATAGATAGATATGGATGGACAGATAGATGAAGATAGATAGATAGATAGATAGATAGATAGATAGATAGATGATAGATAGATAGATAGATCTATCATCTGATATATAGATAGACAGACAGATAGATGATAGATAGATAGATAGATAGATAGATAGATAGATAGATAGATAGATAGATAGGTAGGTAGGTAGATATGGATGGACAGATAGATGAAGATAGATAGATAGATAGATAGATAGATAGATAGATAGATAGATAGATAGATAGATAGATAGATAGATAGATTTTTATTTTTATTTATTTCATTTTGTCACAACAGTATACACAAACACCGACATAAAACAACAACACATCATATAAGAATATATATATATAAGCAAAAGAATGCAATAACTATGTTGATTTGATATAATGAAAGGGAACAATAGGACAGGAACGGTAGGCACATTTGTGCTCTTATGCACACCCCTTATAGTCCTCTTAGGAATGGGGGGAGGTCAATAGTAGACAGTTTTTGGTTGAAGATTTTGAGATTTTGAGTAGAGACTATGGAGTCAGGTAATGAGTTCCAAACGTTAACAACTCTGTTACAGAAGTCATATTTTCTGCAATCAAGTTTGAAGCGGTTGACATTAAATTTGAATCTATTGTTTGCTCTTGTATTATTGCGATTGAAGCTGAAGTAGTCTTTTATAGGAAGGACATTGCAATAGATGATTTTGTGTGTTAAACACAGGTCATGTCGGAGTCGGCGGAGTTCTAAGTTTTCTAATCCCAGGATTTCAAGTCTGGTGGCATAAGGTATTTTGTTGTTTACGGATAGATGATAGATAATAATAATAATAACAACAACAGAGTTGGAAGGGACCTTGGAGGCCTTCTAGTCCAACTCCCTGCCCAGACAGGAAACCCTACACCATCTCAGACAGATGGTTATCCAACATTTTCTTAAAAATTTCCAGTGTTGGAGCATTCACAACTTCTGCAGGCAAGTCGTTCCACTTATTAATGATAGATAAAAATATTTAATGAAAGATGATAGATAGATAGATAGATAGATAGATAGATAGATAGATAGATAGATAGATAGATAGATGATAGATAGATAGATAGATAGATAGATAGATAGATAGATGATAGATAGATACATAGGTAGATAGATAGATAGATAATTAAACTTCAAATATCTGTTGATAGGTGATAAATGAAAGACAGATATAAATAATGATAGATAGATAGATAGATAATCAAACTTCAAATATCTGTTGATAGATTATAGATAAATGAGAGAGAGAGAGAGAGAGAGAGAGATTTAGCAATAGATAGATATAGAGTTAGCGATAGATATGTAGATATTAGATAGATACCGATAGAGAGAGTAAGAGAGAGAGAGGAGGACGGAGGGAGGGGGAGGGAGAGAGAGATGTGATAGGTAGATAGGTAAAGAGAGATGATGGATGGATGGATAGCTAGATATAACATTAATGATAGATAAGTAGATTTTAGATAGCTAATGAAAGAGAGAGGGAAAGAGAGAAAGAGAGAGAGATGATAGGTAGAGAGATAGGTAAAGAGATGATAGATGGATAGATAGTTAGATAGATAGAGTTAGCAATAGATAAGTAGATATTAGATGATGAGAGACAGACAGACAGATGAGTGAGAAAGAGAGCGAGAGAGAGAGAAAGAGAGAGAGAAACTTGTCTCCTGGAGCTGTGGGTGCTCCATCATCGGAGGTTTTTATGGTCTGTTACCTTGGGTAGGGGGCTGGACTAGAGGACCTCCGAGGTCCCTTCCAGCCTTCAGATCCCATGAAATCAAACCTCAACAGGACTAAAAAGGACGGTGGTGTTTATTCCACGAGGGAGTGGAACCATGATTCTTGACGAAGGTATCTTTTCTTGTCTTGGAGCGTATGCACCAAAGACAAATTCCTTGTGTGTCCAATCACACTCGGCCAATAAAGAATTCTATTTTCTACACTATTCTATTCAGAGCCACATGGTTTGAAAGGAATGCGAGGGCCATGTGAATATCATACTTTCATCCCACAGCAGACCCTGAAGCCAGGAGGAGAGGCCCAAACAATTTGGGTGAAAATAAAATGAGCTTCATTTGCAAAAGAAAACTCCAGAAAGGGACACAGAGAGCCGATGGGCAAATCTCGTGGTTTTCAGAAGCCAGGGTTGTATTTTCCCAAGACGGAGACTGAGCGAGAGGCAAGAACTGTGTTTCCCTCCTCATCCCCCCCCCAACCCTGGAATATTTTTGATTATTATTTTGTTGTTGTTGTTGTTTGGGGGGGGTGGCAAGCCCCCCTTTCTCCTGCAGTGACTGAACTGCTCTATTTCGAGGGACGCCAGAGCTGCTACGGTTAATTTCTGCCCGCCGAAAGAGAGAAGAAGGTGAGAGTGACATTGAGAACTTGAGGTTTTATGTAAAGCATCTGATTCAAACCTTGATTCTCACCAGCCTGAAACGGGAGATTGAAATAGCAAGAAGCATTCAAAACAAGCCTCTCGGATTTGCAGAGAGGAAACCGAAGGGAATGTGCATCCGTGTGTGTGTGTGTATGTGTGTGTGTGTGTGTGTGTGTGTCCTAGTGAAAGCACACCGCATTGTTTTGCAAGGTTGCCACCTTCCTCACCGGCCTGCTCTGTCTTGAAACGGTACGGGGGTCTCCTGCTCGAGCAGCGGGTTGGACTAGAAGAAGGTTCTACATTTAGGCAAAAAAACAAAATGCACAGGTACCGGATATGTGGTACCTTGCTCAATAGTAGTACCTGTGAGAGGGATCTTGAAGTCCTAATGGACAACCATTTAGATATGAGCCAGCCGTGTGCAGCAGCTGCCAAAAAAGCCAACACAATTCTGGGCTGCATCAACAGAGGGATAGAATCAAGATCACGTGAAGTGTTAATACCACTTTATAAAGCCTTGGTAAGGCCACACTTGGAATATTGCATCCAGTTTTGGTCGCCACGATGTAAAAAAGATGCTGAGACTCTAGAAAGAGTGCAGAGAAGAGCAACAAAGATGATTAGGGGACTGGAGGATAAAACATATGAAGAACGGTTACAGGAACTGGGCCTGGCTGGTCTAGTGAAGAGAAGGACTAGGGGAGACATGATGGCAGTGTTCCAATATCTCTGGGGCTGCCCCAAAGAAGAGGGAGTCGGGCTGTTCTCCAAAGCACCTGAAGGCAGGACAAGAAGCAATGGGTGGAAACTAATCAAGGAGAGAAGCAACTTAGAACTAAGGAGAAATTTCCTGACAGTTAGAACAATTAATCAGTGGAACAACTTGCCTGCAGAAGTTGTGAATGTACCAACACTGGAAATTTTTAAGAAAATGTTGGATAACCATTTGTCTGAAATAGTGTAGGGTTTCCTGCCTGGGCAGGGGGTTGGACTAGAAGACCTCCAAGGTCCCTTCCAACTCTCTTATTCTGCCTTCTATTCTGGACCAGACGTAATGGGTGGAAGATCATTAGAGATCCGATCTAGAACAAAGGAGAAATTTCCTGACAGTGAGAAGGAGTCCATCAATGGGAGAACTTGCCTTCAGAAGTTGTGGGTTGCTCCATCGCTGGAGGTTTTTAAAGAGATTGGACAACCATTTGTCTGAAATGGGTTTAGGATTTCCTGCCTGAGCAGGGGGTTGGACTAGAAGACCTCCAAGGTCCCTTCCAACTCTTGTTATTCTGTTATTTCTTCTGCACTGGAGGTCCCTCCTATACAACCTGCATTTTTTAAAAAATAAAATTATACATTTTTCTTTAACATATATAGGTCATTTTACATATGCATAATAATAGTAGTAATAATTAAGGTGAGCAACTTTTTTACAATGAGGAGGACACAAATAAATTGAAGAAAAAATATCATAAATAAAAGAAACGTTTTATTCATTGCAACAATAATACAGAATACACTATAATATGATAAATGCATGATAAAAAAACATTTTTAACAAAAACATTTGTTATAAGGAGCTGCTGATCCAGTTCTACAGAGGAATTATTGAGTCTGTCATCTGCACCTCCATAACTGTCTGGTTTGGTTCTCCAACCCAACAAGAAAGACACAGACTTCAGAGGATAATTAGAACTGCAGAAAAAATAATTGCTACCAACCTGCCTTCCATTGAGGACCTGTATACTGCACGAATCAAGAAGAGGGCCATGAAAATATTTGCAGACCCCTCGCATCCTGGACATAAACTGTTTCAACTCCTACCCTCAAAACAACGCTATAGAGCACTGCACACCAGAACAACTAGACACAAGAACAGTTTTTTCCCGAAGGCCATCACTCTGCTAAACAAATAATTCCCTCAACACTCTCAAACTATTTACTGAATCTGCACTACTATTAATCTTCTCATCGTTCCCGTCACCAATCTCCTTCCACTTATGACTGTATGACTGTAAATTTGTTTCGTGTATCATTATGATTTATATTGATATTGTTTCCTGATTGATTATTTGTACCCTATGACTATCATTAAATGCTGTACCTTATGATTCTTGATGAATCTATTTTTTCTTTTATGTACACTGAGAGCTTATGCACCAAAGACAAATTCCTTATGTGTCCAATCACACTTGGCCAATAAAAAATTCTACTCTACTCTACTCTACTCTATTCTATATTCTACTCAACTCTCATTTTCTAAATTCTATTCTATTTTCATTTTCTATATTTCTATTCTATTCTATTCTATTCTATTCTGTTCTGTTCTGCTCTGTTTTGTTCTATTCTGTTCTATTCTATTCTATATGTAATACGAACCCAGTATCTGGTTGTATTTCCAACATTTCGTGGATATGCTTTTAAACATATTTGCTAGCTTTGCTGGTGATGAATGCCACCTATAGAAATTTTATATAGGTTTTCCTTGTACTCGCCATTGTCAAACAACCTGCATTTTTAATCTTCAGTTACTGCTTGATCGTGGATGCATACACACACACACACATGTGGTTCTCCACTTATAATTCACTTAGTGACCATTCGGAATTACAACGGCACTGAAAAAAAGGGCTTTCACACCTGAGACCGTTGCAGCCTTCCCAGGGTCACGTGATCAAAATTCAGACGTCTGGCAACCAACTCACATTTATGACGGTCACAGTGTCCCGGGGGTCACATGACCCCCATTTGTGACCTTCTCAATCGGCATCCAACAAGCCAGGTGAATGGGGAAAGCCCGATTCGCTTAACGACCACGTGAGTCACCTGACCACTGCAGTGATTTGCTTATCCAGCATGGCCAAAATGGTCCCAAAATTGGGTGTGACTCACTTAACCGTCACTTTAGAAACAGAAATTGTGGTTTTAATTGGGGTTGTAAGTTGAAGCCTACCTGCATTTGAATCCGAATTATAAACTGCTCGAACTTCCAAATTTGTTTGGTTTTTCAAACTTTACTGGGGGAAAGGTGATTCAAATTCAAAAAGACAGCCTGTAAATTTAATAAATTATTATTATTATTATTATTATTTACACAAAGAGCCGCGGTGTGGCTCAGGCTGTAAGAAGCCTGTTATTAAAACACAGCTGCCTGCAATTACTGCAGGTTCTAGTCCCACCAGGCCCAAGGTTGACTCAGCCTTCCATCCTTTCTAAGGTAGGTAAAATGAGGACCCAGATTGTTGGGGCCAATAAGTTGACTTTGTGTATAAATATACAAATAGGATGAAGACTATTGCCTTACACACTGTAAGCCGCCCTGAGTCTTCGGAGAAGGGCGGGATATAAATGTAAATTAAAAAAAAAAAATGACAGTATACACAGCAAACAAGATAAATATGCTGGATTTCGTATCACAGATCGCTAGTCGAACACTTCCCAAGCGTTTAGGACTGCGTGATGTATCAGCGAATTATGCGAGCAGATCCCAGTAAGGTGGCCTTCTGCAGCTGACCGATGGTGATCTTGTCAGCGCCAATTGCTTTTAAGTGCTTGCCTAGGTCTTTAGGCACAGCTCCCAGTGTGCCCAGTACCACTGGAACCACCTGCACTGGTTTATGCCAGAGTCTCTGCAGTTCGATTCTCAAATCTTGATATCTGGTGACTTTTTCAAGTTGTTTCTCGTCAATTCTGCTGTCACCAGGTACAGCAATGTCGATGATCCGCACTTTTTTCTTCTCCACAATCGTAATATCCAGGGTATTGTGTTCCAAAACTTTGTCAGTCTGTATTCGGAAGTTCCATGGGGTCGCGATGGGTCGGACACGACTTCGCAACTAACAGCAACAACATTCGGAAGTTCCACAGTAGTTTTGCATGCTCATTTTTCAGGCTTATGATCCCACCAGTTCTTTGTTACAGGCAGATGGTAGTTGTGACACAAATTCCAGTGGACCATCTGAGCAACTGTGTTGTGACGTTGTTTGTAGTCAGTCTGAGCTATTGTCTTGCAGCACCTCCATATGTGATCAATGGTTTCATCCGCTTCTTTGCAGTCATCGTCATTATTATTATTATTATTATTATTATTATTATTATTATTATTATTATTATTATTATTATTATTATTATTATTATTATTATTATTGCAAGTTCATAAAAATGTCTTTTCCTGAATGAATTCAAAGTAAAAACTCAATACACCAAGTTTCAGTATAGTTTTATAATCATAATCTGGGTAGCTTTAATATTTGAATTTTTAAAAAAAATTATTTTAGAACTTGCAAGCCACCACCTAGGGTCGCTTTATAATCAGCCATCCGTTTTCGGCTTCCTTCCACGAAGGCTGGCTCAGTCCTATTTCTGTGTTCAAAATTTAATAAACAAATTTGTTTATTAAGAAACAAAAAAAATAATAAACAAAACAAAGGAATTCATCCCTTGGAATTCCATCAGAAAGAATTTCCCAGTCTGATCAAAAATTGTTACCCTTTTGGTAACATTGACAACCAATACGAAAGAAAGAAAGAAAGAAAGAAAGAAAGAAAGAAAGAAAGAAAGAAAGAAAGAAAGAAAGAAAGAAATAGACAGACAGACAGACAGACAGATAGATAGGCAGGCAGGCAGGCAGGCAGACAGACAGACAGACACATGATGGATAGATCCATGCCAATAAATTTGATAAATAAATAAATAAATAGAAATCCAATTTTATACGATGCCAAATATCTCTTTTTTCATTCCAAGCTGACTTAAGCAAGCAAGCGGTTCAAAGAATCAAACGATAAAAAGGAGAAACCATGAAAACAGGTGAAAAACCTCTTCACGTCCATTTTTACGGCAGCTCCAGGTTTTAAAACATCATTCGTCTTAACTTAAAGCCTCGGTATTTCTGAACTCTGCAGAGTGATGTTTGGCGGAAACGTTACTGAAGTTTGCAAAACATCAAAGCAAGAAATTCAGTCGTGCATTCACTCATATTTCTGGAGATGCGGAGAAGTGAAAATTAGCCCTCTCTGGTTTCTGTCTTGTTTTACTCTCATCCACCAAAAATTACTCATCCCCACATTGTGTTCTCTAAGTGGCAAAATTGTTTTATACTTCATTCTCGGGGGTTTTTTTTGGTAGACTAAACCAGAGCAGTGTGTCTCAATAGCAACTCTAAGATGTCTGGACTTCAACTCCCAGAATTCCCCAGCCAGCTTGGCTGGCTGGGGAATTCTGGGAGTTGAAATCCAGACATCTTAAAGTTGCTAGTTGAAAAACACTACCCTAACTTAACAATTTTGACTCACAATTTCCTCTTGAGCCATCAATTCCTTCCATGCAGGGTGGCTCAGTCCTAAATTCTGTGCCCAAACCCCACATATTTTGCTTTTAATTTAATTTTAAAAAAAATAAAAATCTTACTTTACCATTAAAAGTTGCATTCAGGCTGCACCAGGGTGGATCTTAAATGGGCACTTTTTAAAATTATTTTTTTTTAAAATTTTATGCAGAAGATTAAAATGCAAAATCCAAAAAGGAAAAAAAAAAACCAACAGAGACAAAATAAAACAAGACCATTAAAAAAAGAAAAATATACATTAAAAATAACGAAAGATAAAAACACATATTACCACCCACCCACCCCGCCTTAGTTGACAACTGACAAAGCTATTGCAACAATAATAGCTTCCTCGCCACCCCAACCCCCCTTGCAAAGCCGGTCCAAAATTTATAAGCTTGTACATCAGTCTTGCTTTGAGTCATATTTCTCTTTCATATTTCACATTTATTTTTTTTAAGTGTGTGCCAGCATGTTCACAGAAAAAAAAGTCAAGAAAGCTTTTCTCTTCTCTTCTATCTTCTTTCTTCTCTTCTCCTCTCTTCTCTTTTCTTCCTCTCATCTTCTTCTCTTTTCTTTCTTTATTCTCTTCCCTTCTTTTTTCTTCTTCTCATCTTCTGCTCTCCTCTCTTCTTTCTTCTTTCTCTCTTCTCTTCTCTTCTCTTCTCATCTCTTCTCTTGTCATCTGCTCCTCTCCTCTCTTCTCTTCTCCTCTCTTCTTTCTTCCTCTCATCTTCCTCTCTTCTCCTTCTTTCTTCCTCTCATCTTCTTCTCTTTTCTTTCTTTATTCTCTTCCTTTTTTCTTCTTCTCATCTTCTGCTCTCCTCTCTCTTCTTTCTTCTTCTCTCTTCTCTTCTCTTCTCTTCTCTTGTCATCTGCTCCTCTCCTCTCTTCTCTTCTCCTCTCTTCTATCTTTTCTCTCCTCTCTCTTTTCTTTTCTCTTCTCTTCCCTTCCCTTCTTGTCATCTTCTTCTCTCCTATCTCCTCTCCTCTCCTTTCATTTCATCTTATTGTCTTATTATCTCCTCTCCTTATTTTATTTTATCTCTTCAACCCAATTGACCTACCATATATTACATGTACGAAAAAAATAATACTTAGGTTAAATAACAGCGAAGTTAAAGTGGCCGTCTTAAATCAGTTTTTTTCCCCCCTTTCAAAGGTCAATCTGGTAATTTAGGAAAACATAACCAGAGCCTTTTAAGAATTTGTTTCAGAGAAAAAAAAAGCCACAGGATCAGAAACTTGAGGAAAAACTATCTGGTTGCAAACGGAATATAGATAGTCCTTGACATACGGCCACGAATTGAGCCCAACATTTCTGTGCCTAAGCGAGACAGTTGTTAAGTGGGTTTTGCCCCATTTTACAACTTTCCTTGCCACGGCTGTTAAGTGAATCACTGCAGTTCTTAAATTAGTAACACGGTCATTAAGCAAATCCGGCTTCCCCATTGACTTTGTTCGTTGGAAGGCAGCAAAAAGGGATCAGGTGACTCCGGGACATTGCAACCGTCGTAAGTACATGCCAGTTGCCAAACCTCCGGATTTTGGTGGCAATGCTCAGGGGGCTGCTCCAATAGTTGTGACTTTCATAAGTGCCTTTTTTCAGTGCCCTTTTAACTTTGAACGGTCACTCAGTGAACCACTCAGGGAACTTCCTGTATTTCCTTTTTGCCTTGGGTTAAAAGCCGCTGACTCTGGAACCTCCTGTACGCATCTAAGCAAGAGGTTTAGGTTAACAGAGTTGGAAGGGACCTTGGAGGTCATCTAGTCCAACCCTCCGCCCAAGCAGGAGACCCTACACCATATTTGACAGAGGGCAGTCCAGTCTCTTCTTGAAAGCTTCCAGGGATGAAGCTCCCACAACTTCCAAAGGCAACTTCTGTTCCACTGAATATAGAATAACAGAGTTGGAAGGTACCTTGGAGGTCATCTAATCCAACCCGCCACCCAAGCAGGAGACCCTACACCATATTTGACAGAGGGCAGTCCAGACTCTTCTTGAAAGCTTCCAGGGATGAAGCTCCCACAACTTCTGAAGGGAATTTTTGTTCCATGGGTTGATTGTTCCCACTGCCAGAAAATTTCTCATTTCCAGGTTGAATCTCTCCTTGTTCAGTTCAGCTGCAGTAGAAAGATTTTCTCTCTTTTCCGTTCGGACTCATGGGCTGGGCTGAGTGCCCCAAAATTTAGAGATTCAACTCAGTCAAGAGGGTTCCATAGGAAAAGGAAAGGACCAGGGGTGTATCGGGGGCAAAAAAGTCAAGATGGAGGACACGGCGCTTCCACAATGGGGCAGGTGGATGCCATTTTGGATGTTTTGACCCTCATTTAGATGTTTCCTTGAAGCTGAGGGACACGGCTGGAAGGTTTCTGGAATAGAATAGAACAGAAAGAACAACAGAGTTGGAAGGGACCTTGTAGGTCATCTAGCCCAACCCCCTCCTCAAGCAGGAGACCCTACACGATTTTTGACCGATGGCAGCCCAGTCTCTTCTTGAAAGCCTCCAATGATGAAGCTCCCGCAACTTCTGAAGGCAACTTCTGTTCCATGGATTGTTTGTTCTCACTGTCAGGAAATTTCTCCTTATTTCTAGGTTGAGTCTTGGCAAGATTTGCATAATAGGAATATTTTTTACCACCTGGTAAATGGCGCCAGTGAGTGACTGCAAGACTTTTTGTTGTGAAAATATGACACAGTAGTCTCTCTGGAACATGTTCACTGTCTATTTCACCTTTGCTGTTGTTTTTTTTCCCTTCCTCTCCTCTTATTCAAGCTTCGCTCTATTTTTTGTTTTGTTTTTCCGTTCAGGAGAAAGTTCAGCTTTCCATTTTTAACCATTCTCCATTGACCCAAGTGGCTGGATCAGAGGCTGTGAAGTAACAAGTGTGAATTTCGTACAACTATTCATGCGTCTTGAATTTATTTCTCCCCGTTGGGTGGCACAGATGCCAAAGCAGTTTGCAAAAGAAAACAGAGTTAAGTGGCGCAGAGAAATATCCAGGGGGAGACCCTGTTTTAAAACTCTTTGTTTCTTTTCTTATGACAGGCAGTGGCCACCGCTAAGCCCAAGCATTTCTGTCGCTAAGCAAGACGGTTAAGTGAGTTTTTGTCCCTTTTACGAACTTTCTTGCCCCAGTTGTTAAGTTAGGAACATGGTGGTTCCTAAGCGAGGATTGCTTCTCCCTGGACTTCGCTTGTTGGAAGGTTGTAAAAGGGGATCACATGACCCCAGGACACTGTGACCGTCATAAATAGCAGTCAGTTGTTTAGTGTCTGAATTTTGATCATGTGACCAAAATTTCCACTGCAAACAAGGCAGTTGTTAAGTGAGTCACACATCATTTTATGTTTTTCCATGAATGTTCAGTGAATCAGTCTACTACTACATCAAAAACATCATCAAAAAAGGACAACAAAGAATGTTCTTTCTGCGCCAACTCAGAAAGCTCAAACTGCCCAAGGAGCTGCTGATCCAATTCTACAGAGGAATTATTGAGTCTGTCATTTGCACCTCTATAACTGTCTGGTTCGGTTCTGCAACCCAACAAGAAAAACACAGACTTCAGAGGATAATTAGAACTGCAGAAAAAACAATGGCTACCAACCTGCCTTCCATTGAGGACCTGTATACGGCACGAATCAAGAAGAGGGCCGTGAAAATATTTGCAGATCCCTCGCATCCTGGACATAAACTGTTTCAACTCCTACCCTCAAAACGACGCTATAGAGCACTGCACACCAGAACAACTAGACACAAGAACAGTTTTTTCCCAAAGGCCATCACTCTGCTAAACAAATAATTCCCTCAACATTGTCAGACTATTTACTGAATCTGCACTACTATTAATCTCATTGTTCCCATCACCCATCTCTTTCCACTTATGACTGTATGACTGTAACTTTGTTGCTGGCAATCCTTATGATTTATATTGATATATTGACCATCAATTGTGTTGTAAATGTTGTACCTTGATGAAGGTATCTTTTCTTTTATGTACACTGAGAGCATATGCACTGAGTCCTTCGGGAGATAGGGCAATATATAAATACGATCAAATAAATAAGACAAGTTCCTTGTGTGTCCAATCACACTTGGCCAATAAAGAATTCTATTCTATTCTATTCTATTCTATTCTATTCTATTCTATTCTATTCTATTCTACTCTACTCTACTCTACTCTACTCTATTTCTATTCTACTGCCACCTTCTAGCACTGATGATGTTACCTAGTTGGGTCATGAAACGTCTTCAAGAAAACCACCAAGCTCAGAGAGTACCAAGGACCCCACAGTTCTCTTTCTCCTCCTCCTCCTTTCTACAACCTCCCCACTTCTGGCACTGATGATGTTACCTAGCTGGGTCATGAAACGTCTGGAAGAAAACCACCAAGTTCAGAAAGCATCCATCATGATGCTGCCATGCCCAGCACTCTAACATAAAAACTACTACTTTCCTAATTAGAAAAAACCCCAAAAAACCCTCAGCAGCTCTTTTCTTCAATGCCAATATTTGCTAGGACTATGGGTTCTGTGAACCCAGCCACTGAGTCCACTTCCTAGAAGTTAATTCACCCAAGGTGTCCTCTAGAGCAGGGGTCTCCAACCTTGGCAACTTTAAGACTTGTGGACTTCAACTCCCAGAATCCCTCAGCCAGCAAAGCTTACTCTCTTGTCATCCCTTCCTCTGCAATCTCTCCACTTTGGCAGGTAAGAGAAAAAGAAACACACACATCCAGCTGAGGAATTCTGGGAGTTGAAGTCCACAAGTCTTAAAGTTGCCAAGGTTGGAGACCCTTGCTCTAGACGCCAACATCTCCTTCACAACACAGGTGCTCTCTAGACATGTGGACTTCAACTCCCAGAATTCTTAGCCGCGGCCATGCTCGGAATTCTGGGAGTTGAAGTCCACATTTCTGGAGGGGAACAGTTGAACTCAAGGACAACTTTTGCACACTGAAAGAGGAGTCCCAGATGACGCTTTTCCAAGAGATCTCCTCCTTGATCAATATTTCTCAAACTAGGCCACTTTAAGACAAGTGGACTTCAACTTCCAGAATTCCCTAGCCAGCACTGAATTCTTGGGGTTGAAGTCCACCTGCCTTCATAACATAACATCAGAGTTGGAAGGGACCTTGGAGGCCTTCTAGTCCAACCCCCTGCCCAGGCAGGAAACCCTACACCATCTCAGTCAAATGGTTATCCAACATTTTCTTAAAAATTTCCAGTGTTGGAGCATTCACAACTTCTGAAGGCAAGTCGTTCCACTTATTAATTGTTCTAACTGTCAGGAAATTTCTCCTTAGTTCTAAGTTGCTTCTTTCTTTGACCAGTTTCCACCCATTGCTTCTTGTTCTACCCTCAGGTGCTTTGGAGAACAGCCCGACTCCCTCTTCTTTGTGGCAACCCCTGAGATATTGGAACACAGCTATCATGTCTCCCCTAGTCCTTCTTTTTGTTAAACTAGACATACCCAGTTCCTGCAACCGTTCTTCATATGTTTTAGCCTCCAGTCCCCTAATCATCTTTGTTGCTCTTCTCTGCACTCTTTCTAGAGTCTCAACATCCTTTTTACATCGTGGTGACCAAAACTGGATGCAATATTCCAAGTGTGGCCTTACCAAGGCATTATAAAGTGGTACTAACACTTCACGTGATCTTGATTCTATCCCTCTGTTGATGCAGCCCAGAACTGTGTTGGCTTTTTTGGCAGCTGCTGCACACGGCTGGCTCATATCTAAATGGTTATCCACTAGGACTCCAAGATCCCTCTCACAGGTACTACTATTGAGCAAGGTACCACATATACGGTACCTGTGCATTTTGTTTTTTTGGCCTAAATGTAGAACCTTACTTCAAGTGGCCTAGTTTGAGAATCAGATGCTAAATGAATTTTTGACAGCATCTTCCTTCTAATCTCCAACCAGCTCATGAAAAACATCTCTTAGCAATAGCCAGTCAAGGGTCCTTTTTGTTTTTCCCCCAAAATCTTTGCAGCTTTTCTACCTCCTGACTCTCTCCTTCCAACGAGAAAAAGAGAGAGAGAGAGAGAGAAAGCTTCACTTGACCTTTTTTCTTTATCTCCTCCCGAGTGAATGCTTCTAAATTTAGTTTGTGGTTAAGAATGTTTTTTACTTTTGTTTTGTTTTCGATGCAAAGGTCAGGCTGGGTGGAGGTTGAGGAGGAGGGAGGGAGGGAGGGAGTGGGCGATAGTTGGTTCGAAAGCAGAGATGGAGAGAAAGGGAGACAGAGAAAGAAAGAGAGAGAGAGAGAGAATGAAAGAAAGAAAGAAAGAAAGAAAGAAAGAAAGAAAGAAAGAAAGAAAGAAAGAGAGACACACAAAGAGAAATAGTGTATGTGTGAGAGAGAGAGAGAGAGAAAGGAAAAAGAAAGAAAAAGAAAGGGGGGGAAGCAGAGTGAGAGAGACAGACAGAAAGAAAGAAGATACAGTGAGAGAGGAAGGAAGGAAGGAAGGAAGAAGAAAGAAAAAGAAAGAGAGAAGCAGAGAGAGAGAGAGAGTGGAAGAGAGAGAAGAAACAGTGAGAGTGGAAGGAAGAAAGGAAGGAAGAAGAAAGAAAAAAGAGAAGCAGAGAGAGAGAGAGTAGAAGAGAGAGAAAGGAAGGAAGAAGGAAGGAAGGAAGGAAGGAAGAAGAAAGAAAAAGAAAGAGAGAAGCAGAGAGAGAGAGAGAGTGGAAGAGAGAGAAGAAACAGTGAGAGTGGAAGAAAGGAAGGAAGGAAGGAAGGAAGAAGAAAGAAAAAAGAGAGAAGCAGAGAGAGAGAGAGTAGAAGAGAGAGAAGAAACAGTGAGAGTGGAAGGAAGAAAGGAAGGAAGGAAGAAGAAAGAAAAAGAAAGAGAGAAGCAGAGAGAGAGAGAGAGTAGAAGAGAGAGAAGAAACAGTGAGAGTGGAAGGAAGAAAGGAAGGAAGGAAGGAAGAAGAAAGAAAAAGAAAGAGAGAAGCAGAGAGAGAGAGTAGAAGAGAGAGAAGAAACAGTGAGAGTGGAAGGAAGAAAGGAAGGAAGAAAGAAAAAGAAAGAGAGAAGCAGAGAGAGAGAGAGAAGAAACAGTGAGAGTGGAAGGAAGAAAGGAAGGAAGGAAGAAAGGAAGGAAGGAAGGAAGAAATGAAGAAAGAAAGAAAAGAGAAACAGAAAGAGAAGAACAGTGTGAGATAAAGACAGTGGTGGGTAGCTACCAATTCTACCCGGATCTGTGAACTGATAGCGGTGGAGCGGTAGGCTCTGCCCACCCGCGCTGGGCGCTTCTGCGCATGCGCAGAAACATCACATGTGCAAACAAGCACGCGTGCACAAGTGAACCGGTAGTGATGGGTTTTGCAACCCACTACTGGATAGAAAGCGAGAAGAGAAGAGAAGAGAAGAGAAGAGAAGAGAAGAGAAGAGAAGAGAAGAGAAGAGAAGAGAAGAGAAGAGAAGAGAAGAGAAGAGAAGAGAAGAGCAGGCAGTTGGCAGTCAGCAGAAGTAATCTGCAGTACTGCACTCTAACCACTGCGCCACCACATGTCAATAAATTCTCTTAACAACCATGTTATTAACTTATCAATTGCAGTGATTCACTTAACAACCGTGGGGAGAAAGGTCATAAAACGGGGCAAAATTCACTTAACAATTATCTTGATTAGCAATGGAAATTTTGGGCGCAATTGTGGCCATAAGAAAACCACCTGTATACAGAATGGAATAGAATACATTAGGTTATAGAATAGAATAGAAAACAGACTAGACTAGACCAGGGGTCTCCAATCTTAGTAACTTGAAGGTTTGTGGACTTCAAACTCCCAGAGTTCCTCAGCCAGCAAAATAAAACAAATAAAAGAAATAAAAGATATGAGATTAAATGAAATAATGAAAGAAATGAAATGAAAAATAAAACAAATGAAATGAAAAATAAAATACTGTAAAATAAAATACTATGAAAGAAATAAAAGAAATGAAACAAAATGAAAAATAAAACATTGTAAACTAAAACACTGAAATCAAATAATAAAATAAAACACTGTAAAATAAAACACTGCAAAATAAAGTAAAATAAAATAATAAAGTAAAGTAAAATAATAATAAAGTAAAATAGAATGGATTAGATTTTTTTATTGGCCAAGTGTGATTGGACACACAAGGGATTTGTCTTTGGTGCATCGGCTCCCAGTGGACATAAAAAAACAAGATACCTTCCTCAAGAATTCTAAGGTCCTACACTTAATGATAGTCATAGGGTACAATAAACTAAAAATAATAATAAAATAAAATAAAATAAAATAATAATATAGTAAAATAGAATAGAATAGATTTTTTTATTGGCCAAGGAGCCTCTGGTGGCTCAACAGACTAATGCAGTCTGTTATTAACACAACTGCTTGCAATTACTGCAAGTTCAAGTCCCACCAGGCCCAAGGTTGACTCAGCCTTCCATCCTTTATAAGGTAGGTAAAATGAGGACCCAGATTGTTGGGGGCAATAAAAGTTGATTTTGTATATAATATACAAATGGATGAAAACTATTGCTTAACACAATGTAATCCGCCCTGAGTCTTCAGAGAAGGGCAGGATATAAATGCAAATTTAAAAAAAAAAGTGTGATTGGACACAGAAGGGATTTGTCTTGGTGCATAGGCTCTCAGTGTACATAAAAGAAAAGATACCTTCATCAAGAATTCTAAGGTATAACGCTTAATGATAGTCATAGGGTGCAATAAACTAAAAATAATAATAAAGTAAAGTAAAATAAAAATAATAAAGTAAAGTAAAAAGTAAAGTAAAACAAAAGTCGCCCAAGGGCGGCTGGTGAACTCTTCCTGGGTGATCGGGGTGTCCCAGCCACCATCCTCCTGCCCCCACCCCCCTCGGTGCCAGAGGGGGGGGGGAGGGAGAGGCACCTGCCCCAGCTGCAGAACCAGCTGCAAGGCCAGCAGGATCTGCCGCCTCCCCCCCCCCCCGGAGCTGAAAGCCAAGGGCGGGACGTGGGTTGCTGGAGTGGAGTGAAGTGGGGGGGGCGGTGATGTTTTTGCACCCCAGAGCAAGTCCCAGATCGGAGCTTCTGTGCAGTTGTGAGTCAAACCGAGAACGGCTTTGTGCACCCCACCACATCGGGAGGCAGGAAGAGAAACCCAGCCGCCTCGCAGCATGCCTGGCTGGGCTCCCTTTCTTGCAGCCTCTTCGGTGCCCGGAGAGAAGGGAAAGGCTGAAGTTCAACCGGTGATGCCTCCAAGTAAAATAGAATAGAATAGAATAGAATAGAATAGAATTTTATTGGCCAAGTGTGATTGGACACACAAGGAATTTGTCTTGGTGCATATGCTCTCAGTGTACATAAAAGAAAAGATACCTTCATCAAGGTAAAACTATAACTTGTTGCTGGCAATCCTTATGATTTATATTGATATACTGACCATCATTTGTGTTGTAAATGTTGTACCTTGATGAAGGTATCTTTTCTTTTATGTACACTGAGAGCATATGCACCAAGACAAATTCCTTGTGTGTCCAATCACACTTGGCCAATAAAAAATTCTATTCTATTCTATTCCTATTCCATTCCTATTCCTTTCTATTTTCCTAGCCCTAACCCTAACCTGCAACCTATGACCATCATTTGTGTTGTAAATGTTGTACCTTTTGATGTATTTTTTTCTTTTTTTTTCTTTTATGTACACTGAGAGCATACGCACCAAGACAAATTCCTTGTGTGTCCAATCACACTTGGCCAATAAAATTCTATTCTATTCTATTCTATTCTATTTTGTAATATATTCTCTATTCTATTCTATTCTATTTCTTTTATGTACACTGAGAGCATATGCACCAAGACAAATTCCTTGTGTGTCCAATCACACTTGGCCAATAAAAAATTCTATTCTATTCTATTCCTATTCCATTCCTATTCCTTTCTATTTTCCTAGCCCTAACCCTAACCTGCAACCTATGACCATCATTTGTGTTGTAAATGTTGTACCTTTTGATGTATTTTTTTCTTTTTTTTTTCTTTTATGTACACTGAGAGCATACGCACCAAGACAAATTCCTTGTGTGTCCAATCACACTTGGCCAATACAATTCTATTCTATTCTATTCTATTCTATTTTGTAATATATTCTCTATTCTATTCTATTCTATTCTATTTCTTTTATGTACACTGAGAGCATATGCACCAAGACAAATTCCTTATGTGTCCAATCACACTTGGCCAATAAAAATTCTATTCTATTCTATTCTAAGTGAGGCCACCCCAAAAAAAGCACCCCTCAAAAGCCCTGGGCAGCGGGTGGGTGGGTGCGTGGAGGGGTTGAGCAAGGGGCTGGAGGGAAAGCCGCCTTTATCTCACGAGGCTGGAATTTGAGGAAGGGGCCGGCCAGCAATAACAGAACAACAAGAGTCGGAAAGGGCATTTGGAGGTCTTCTAGTCAGACCCCGCCTTGCTCAAGAAAGATGGCACGTTGCAAATCGACTGAGCAGGAGGCTGGAGGGAAAGCCGCCTTTATCGCACGTGGCTGGGATTTGAGGAGGGGGCCGGCCAGCAATAACAGAATAACAAGAGTCGGAAGGGGTCCTTGGAGGTCTTCTAGTCGGACCGCCCCCCCCTCCCGCTGAAGAGAGATGGCACGTTGCGAGTCGGCTCCATTGCGAGCACCTATAAAGCAGGGGAATTGCGGGTCTGCCAGAGAAGGGAAAAAGTTACACCCCCCCCGCCCCCGCTTCCTTCCGCACAGCAACTGCTGGAAAGAGGAGGAGGAGGAGTTGTGTGTGTGGGGAGGCAAGTCTTGCAATTCTGATCACCTCGTGGTCTCCCTGGTGCACGGGCTCCGCCGCAGCCTCTGGGTGTCTTGGCCCCGCGTTGCGTGGGAGGGGGAGAGCCGAGGGGACGGGACCTCGAGTTGCTTTGGGAAACCAACGTGGGGAAGGGTGGGGAGGGGCGCCTGGACGGGTGAAAGAGGGCGTCCTTTCCAAGGGGGTCTAATAAACGGGGTCGTTTGATGGAGATTTTGGAAGCCCTTGACATCCGAAAGATTCTGACCCTGGGCCAAGAGCGGGATAGGAGAAAAAGAAACGAGGGGTGGAGAAGGGGAAACGCTGAGAAAAAAGGGGAGGGAAGAGGAAGGGGAGGGAGGAAAGGAGAAGAGAAGAGAAAGGAAAAGAAGGGAAGGGGAAAGGAAAGGGAAGGGAAGGGAAGGGAAGAAGAAAGGGACGGGAAAGAAAGAGGAAGGGAAGGGGAAAGGAAAGGAAAGAGGAAGGAGGAAGGAAAGATGAGGAAAGGAAAGAGGAAGGAAAGGAAATGGAAGAAGAAAGGAAAGGAAAGGAAAAAACAAGAAAGAGAAAGGAAAGGAATGATGGGGCAAGGAAAGAGGAAGGAAAGGAAATGAAAGAAGGAAGGGAAGGGAAGAGGAAAGGAAAGGAGGAAGGGAAAGAACAAGAAAGAGAAAGGAAAGGAATGATGGGCCAAGGAAGGAATGATGGGCCGAGGAAGGAAAGGAAATGGAAGAAGAAAGGAAAGGAAAGGAAAAACAAGAAAGAAAGGAAAGGAATGATGGGGCAAGGAAAGAGGAAGGAAAGGAAATGAAAGAAGAAAAGGAAGGGAAGAGGAAAGGAAAGGAGGAAGGGAAAGAACAAGAAAGAGAAAGGGAAGAAGAAGGAATGGAAATGGAAGAAGAAAAGGAAGAGAAGAGGAAGGGAAGAGGAAAGAAGAAAGGGAAGGGAAGAAGAAAGGAAAGGAAAGGAGGAAGGGAAAGAGAAAGGAAAGGAAAGATGAGACAAGGGAAGAGGAAGGGGAGGGGAGAGAAGGAAAGGAGAAAGTGAACGGAAGAAGAAAGGGAAGGAAAGGGGAAAAAATAAAGGGAAGGGAAGGAGAAAGGAAAGGGAAGAAGGGGAAAGGAAAAAGGAAAGGAACTGGCTCACACTACAGCCTGAATTAAACCACCTTCCAACTCTCTACAATATAAGAACCGCACACAACTCCAACCACATGCTAATCCCAAAGAACTCTTGAATCCTTGGGTCACCCCACGCATTCCTGCTCGGTAGGAACACCTAAGAGCCCTTGCGGGGGGCGTCTTTGGGTGAACTCAGCCCACAGGCCCAGAAGGGTCCCAGCTCCCAGCAAGGGGATCAGCCTTCTCTGGTTTCTTGGGTCACCCAACCGGCTAAAATCCTCCAGCAGATCCCAAAAGGGAAAGGGGGAAGAGGAGAGAGATGGCCAAGAGGTCTGGGAGAGATGGCCAAGGGATCCTCCTTAGGGTTTCATTGGTGCTTCCTGGCGGGCGAGGCTCCTTCCGAGCTCTCCGATTGCCTGGCTCTGCCGACCGCAGGGATTCCTGCTCCACTCTGACCTTTGTGTGCTGGCATCGCTACCCATGCCTCGGAAGCCCAGAATAGCCACCAGGGAAGGCCAAAGGTGCTGGACCCGGTCATTTCCAGTGGGAAGCCACCCTGGACAGAGGGATCCGACCCAGTTGGCTTTCAGCAAAGGGAGGAGAAGCCGTTTCCCATCCATCATTCTGTACTTTCAATCTTCGACTTGGCAAAGATGACTTAGAGAAGGTTACGAAAGTTCAAGGATGGAAGATGAGACGCTGGAAAGAGGGCAGAGAAGAGCAACGAAGGTGGTTGGGGGACCGAAGGCTAAAACATATGAAGAACGGCTGCAGGAATTGGGTGTGTCCACTTTAATGAAGAGAAGGACCGGGGGAGACAGGATAGCAGTCTTGCCACCAGAAATTGTGAATGCTCCAACACTGGAAGTTTTAAAGAAGAGGTGGGATAACCATTTGTCTGAAGTGGTGTAGGGTTTCCTGCCTGGGCAGAGGGTTGGACTAGAAGACCTCCAAGGTCCCTTCCAAATCTGTTCTATTCTATTAGTTTAGGACAGGGTTCTCCAAACTTGGCAACTTTTAACTCCCGGAATTCCCCAGCCAGTATGACAGGCTGGGGAATTCTGGGACCTGAAGTCCACAAGTCTTAAAAGTTGCCAAGGTTTGAAGACTGGCTCAGACTGGTAAGACAGTCTGTTATTAACACAGCTGCCTGCAATTACTACTCCTGCCCTCAAAACGACGCTATAGAGCACTGCACACCAGAACAACTAGACACAAGAACAGTTTTTTCCCGAAGGCCATCACTCTGCTAAACAAATAATTCCCTCAACACTGTCAAACTATTTACTGAATCTGCACTACTATTAATCGTTTCATAGCTCCCATCACCAATCTCCTTCCACTTATGACTGTATGACTATAACTTGTTGCTGGCAATCCTTATGATTTATATTGATATATTGATCATCAATTGTGTTGTAAATGTTGTACCTTGATGAACGTATCTTTTCTTTTATTTACACTGAGAGCATATGCACCAAGACAAATTCCTTGTGTGTCCAATCACACTTGGCCAATAAAAATTCTAATTCTAATTCTAATTCAATTACTGCAGGTTCAAGTCCCACCAGGCCCAAGGTTGACTCAGCCTTCCATCCTTTATAAGGTAGGTAAAATGAGGACCCAGATTGTTGGGGGCAATAAGTTGACTTTGTATATAAATATACAAATAAGATGAGGACTATTGCTAAACATAGTGTAAGCCGCCCTGAGTCTTCAGAGAAGGGCGGGATATAAATTCAAATAAATAAAATAAAATAAAATAAAATAAATTCTTGGTTTAAGGATAGCAGAACATCCAAAGTTTGCATCACACAACACCGTTGTAAACAACCAGCTACATTCAAGCTGAAAACACTTATGCACAAAGACCTACAACCTTTTACCGCCACCCCCAGCATCAAATCACGCAATCTTTGCAATCATAACAGATTTAACCTATCAATTGTGGCCACTCCAGAAATAAACAACTCGCCGGTTTGTGGGGTTTTTTTTGACCTTCTTTCCATGCAGAGTCTTCTTTTTCAAAGTTAGTTGGTTTGAAAATGCATCTTTTCAGATGAAAATATAATTAGAAAAATATTAGACTGTGTAGAGATGGATAGATTAACACTAAAAATAAAAGACAAGAAAGAAACAGAATATTTTACAACATGGGACTTCTTTTTATCAGTGGTGAGATAAAAGAGGTGGAAATTAGAAGATAAAAGGTTTTATTGCCATGTAAAAGTAAATAATGAAAGGTTATTATTACATATAAGCAAGTATTATTACTATTATTATTATTACTAGCATGACTATTATTATTTTTTAAAAGTAAATGGACTCAGACAATACACTGTTGACTAAGCACTTTGTATAATAATGGAAAAAGTGTATAAATAAAAATGAAAAAAAAAAAGAAAATGCACATTTCTTGCACACACACGCAAACACACATGGGGCTACCTGCCCCTTCGATTTTAGTGGGAACCTCCACCTCTTGAAGGAGTCAAATCCTATGTGTTTGAAAATTGTCTTTGAAATTTTAATCAGATAAGCTGGGAGTGTTCTGTTTTTTTTTAATATTTTTATATATTATAGTTTTATATATTGGGCACTATCTAACAAAATGAAATTCAACAGTGAAAAAATTAAGGTTTTACATTTAGGCGAGAAAAACCAAATACACAGGTACAGTATATGTGATACCTTGCTCAATAGTAGTAACTGTGAGAGGGATCTTGGAGTCCCAGTGGACGATCGCTTAAATATGAGCCAACAGTGTTACAGCAGCAGCCAAAAAAGTCAACACAGTTCTAGGCTGCATAAACAGAGGGATAGAATCAAGATCATGTGAAGTGTTAATATCACTTTATAATGCCTTGGTAAGGCCACACTTGGAATATTGCATCCAGTTTTGGTTGCCACGATGTAAAGAGTACAGAGAAGGGCAACAAAGATGATTAGGGGACTGGAGGCTAAAACATATGAAGAACGCAGGAACTGGGGATGGCCAGTTTAATGAAAAGAAGGACTAGGGGAGACATGATAGCAGAGTTCCAATATCTCGGGTTGCCACAAAGAAGAGGGAGTCGGGCTGTTCTCCAAAGCACCTGAGGGTAGAACAAGAAGCAATGGGTGGAAACTAATCAAGGAGAGAAGCAACTTAGAAATTTCCTGACAGTTAGAACAATTAATTAAGTGGAACGACTTGCCTGCAGAAGTTGTGAATGCACCAACACTGGAAATTTTTAAGAAAATGTTGGATAGCCATTTGTCTGAGATGGTGTAGGGTTTCCTGCCTGGGCAGGGGGTTGGACTAGAAGGCCTCCAAGGTCCCTTCCAACTCTTATTATTTTGTTTTCTGTTATGTTTAATTTTTTCTGATGAAAAGTGGAGGTTTAGGTGTTTATTGCTCAGGTATGGCCGGGTGAAAACGTTTGGGCTGTTTTGAATCACTCTGGTGTCATCGTTTCCTTGATTTATTGCTCTTGGTATCACAGGGAGTCCTCAACTTAAGATGGTTCATTTAGTGACCATTCAAAGTTACGACAGAACTGAAAAAAGTCACTTAGGTCTGTTTTTCTCACTTCGGACCTTTGTAGCATCCCTACCTTTGGTCACGTGATCAAACTACAGCTGCTTGACTGTAACTGACTCATATTTATGACGGTCGCAGTGTCCCGGGGTCACGTGATCCCCTTTTGTGAAGCCATGTCACTTCTGGGGGAACCAGATTCATTTCACAAGCATGTTATTGTCTTACCAGCTGCGGTGATTAACTTAAGGACGAAGGCAAATATTGGAAACATGGGAGAAAATCTGGGTTAGAAATGTTAAGTTTACACAAGCACAGAATTTAAGGGAAAATTTTTGTAAGATGTTTTATAGATGGCACTTAGATCCCAAAAAAATTATCATGTATGTATCCTGATATCCAAGCGAAATGTTGGAGGTGTGATTGTGATGACGCTACATATTTTCATATTTGGTGGACTTGCAAGAAAATTAAGGCTTTTTGGATAAGAATTTGGTGGATTATTCAAAATGTCCTGAAGAAGAAGATAAAGGTTTTATTGCCATGTAAAAGTAAATAATGAAAGGTTATTATTACATATAAGCAAGTATTATTACTATTATTATTATTACTAGCATGACTATTATTATTTTTTAAAAGTAAATGGACTCAGACAATACACTGTTGACTAAGCACTTTGTATAATAATGGAAAAAGTGTATAAATAAAAATGAAAAAAAAAAAGAAAATGCACATTTCTTGCACACACACGCAAACACACATGGGGCTACCTGCCCCTTCGATTTTAGTGGGAACCTCCACCTCTTGAAGGAGTCAAATCCTATGTGTTTGAAAATTGTCTTTGAAATTTTAATCAGATAAGCTGGGAGTGTTCTGTTTTTTTTTTATATTTTTATATATTATAGTTTTATATATTGGGCACTATCTAACAAAATGAAATTCAACAGTGAAAAAATTAAGGTTTTACATTTAGGCGAGAAAAACCAAATACACAGGTACAGTATATGTGATACCTTGCTCAATAGTAGTAACTGTGAGAGGGATCTTGGAGTCCCAGTGGACGATCGCTTAAATATGAGCCAACAGTGTTACAGCAGCAGCCAAAAAAGTCAACACAGTTCTAGGCTGCATCAACAGAGGGAGAGAATCAAGATCATGTGAAGTGTTAATATCACTTTATAATGTCTTGGTAAGGCACACTTGGAATCCAGCATCCAGTTTTGGTTGCCACGATGTAAAGAGTGCAGAGAAGAGCAACCAAGAGGATTAGAAGACTGGAGGCTAAAACATACGATGAACGGTTGCAGGAACTGGGTATGTCTAGTCTAGTGAAAAGAAGGACCAGGGGAGACATGATAGCAGTCTTCCAATATCTCAGGGGTTGCCACAAAGAAGAGGGAGTCAAACTATTCTCCAAAGCCCCTGAAGGCAGGACAAGAAGCAATGGGTGGAAACTAATCAAAGAAAGAAGCAACCTAGAACTAAGGAGAAATTTCCTGACAGAACAATTAATAAGTGGAACGACTTGCCTGCAGAAGTTGTGAATGCACCAACACTGGAAATTTTTAAGAAAATGTTGGATAGCCATTTGTCTGAGATGATGTAGGGTTTCCTGCCTGGGCAGGGGGTTGGACTAGAAGGCCTCCAAGGTCCCTTCCAACTCTTGTTATTTTGTTTTCTGTTATGTTTAATTTTTTCTGATGAAAAGTGGAGGTTTAGGTGTTTATTGCTCAGGTATGGCCGGGTGAAAACGTTTGGGCTGTTTTGAATCACTCTGGTGTCATCGTTTCCTTGATTTATTGCTTTTGGTATTACAGGGAGTCCTCAACTTAAGATGGTTCATTTAGTGACCATTCAAAGTTACGACAGAACTGAAAAAAGTCACTTAGGTCTGTTTTTCTCACTTCGGACCTTTGTAGCATCCCTACCTTTGGTCACGTGATCAAACTTCAGCTGCTTGACTGTAACTGACTCCATATTTATGACGGTCGCAGTGTCCCGGGGTCACGTGATCCCCTTTTGTGAAGCCATGTCACTTCTGGGGGAGACAGATTCATTTCACAAGCATGTTATTGTCTTATCAGCTGCGGTGATTAACTTAAGGACTAAGGCAAACATTGGAAACATGGGAGAAAATTTGGGTTAGAAATGTTAAGTTTACACAAGCACAGAACTTAAGGGAAAATTTTTATAAGATGTTTTATAAATGGCACTTAGTTCCCAAAAAATTATCATGCATGTATCCTGATATCCAAGCGAAATGTTGGAGGTGTGGTTGTGATGACGCTACATATTTTCATATTTGGTGGACTTGCAAGAAAATTAAGGCCTTTTGGATAAGAATTTGGTGGATTATTCAAAATGTACTGAAGAAGAAGATAAAGTTCCTGCCGCAATTTTTCTTTTTGGGAATTATAACGGATTGTACAGGGATTGAGACTAAATTGATTCTGAATTTAATAACAGCAGCAAGACTGTTGATTGGACAATACTGGAAGAAAGAAGAGGTACCTACAATAGAAGAATGGATATTGAAAGTCATTAATTTGGCTGAGATGGCTAAAATCTCAGCTTTTTTAAAAGACAATACGCAGGAAAGATATTTAATTGAATGGAAAAAATGGATTGATTATCTACAAAACAGATATCAGATTAAGAAATATCAGATTGCCTTTGAATAATTAGGAAGTATTATTTTATGTAATGGGGAGGGTTGGGAGATGAAAAGATTTGGATGAGGTTAATTGGATTAGAAGGAAAATTTTACTCTATGTTTGGTTTATGTATAACAATACCTTGTGATTGACCGGGAAGCCGGGGGGAAGGAGGGGAAGGGGTTTTCTGGGAGGGAGGGGGGGGAAAAAGGGGGGGAAATGTTTTTGTTTTTTTAAAAACTTTTTCAATTAAAAAAAAAAAAGAATATACTGAATTGTAAAGGACGAAGGCAAGAGAGGTCATAAAATGGGAAAAAACTCAATTAACAGATATCTCCCTTAACAACAGAAATTTGGGGCTCAATGGTGGTCGTAAGTCGAGGACCATTTTCCGCCGTTGATTGCAGTCTCGTGTTTCTGCACATAACCCAAGATCCCCATACATTTAGGTCGTTTAGTGACCATTCAAAATTGCAACAACAGCACTGAAAAAAGTCACTTATGACCGTTTTTCACATTTATGACCGCTGCAGCATCCCCATGGTCACGTGATCGCAATTTGGGCACTTGGCAACTGATGTCCTATTTATGACGGTTACAGTGTCCCCGGGGGGGTCACGAGATCCCCTTTTGTGACCTTCCGACAGACAAAGTTGATGGGGAAGCCGGATTCACTGAGCAACCGTGTTATTAACAATTGCAGTGATTCACTTAACAACTCTGGCAAGAAAGGTCGTAAAATGGTACAAGGTTCACTTCGCAAATGTCTCGCTTGGCAACAAAAATTTTGGGCTCAACGGTGGTCGTACGTCGAGGAGTACCTGTGCTGTGTAAAGTCTAGCAACAGTCACTATGTAGGACGAACGGGTGAAACAACCTGCAGAGCACATCATATGAGCACCAACGAAGAGTCACAAGACATGATAAAAACTCTTTTAATTTCACAATACATGGACAGACTTAGCCATAGTTTCAACGGGGAAACTCTGAGCTTTCTAGAGCCAGCCAAGTTCAAGACTTGAGGGAATTCCTGGAAGTTTGGTATTCTGATACATCAGTCAGAGAGATAAATCACATTTACATACCATTTAAACGAGACAAATCAAAAAGGCTAAGAAGAAAACAAAGGACTGGAGCACGTCCCCTCCAGCGGCCCACGCCTGGATAAGCAGGGATTAACACCAGACAAACAATCAAGCAGAAAGTAATCTCCTAATCAAGGAAGGACCAAGAAGAAACCAACCAACACTGACAGGGCAAAACACTAGCATATAAACAGAGAGCAAATTGCACACACCATGAGCACTGATGATGTTGCCTAGTTGGGTCATGAAACGTCTGCAAGAAATCCACCAAGCTCAGAGAGCACCAAGGACTCCATAGTTCTTCTCCTCCTCCCACCTCCACCTCCTCCTCCTCCTCTCCACAAACCCCCCCGCCTTCTAGCAGTGATAATGTTACTGAGCTGGGTCATGAAACGTCTGCGAGAAAACTACCCAGCTCACAGAGCACCATATTCCATGCAAATCTCTAATGCGGTTCAGTTGCACCTTAAATGGTTTTATTATCTTTCTTTTTAATTCCATCCGTCCTGCTGGGGTCTCCTGGCTCAGGCCTCACTCCCCAAACCCTTGTCACATCCCCCCCGCCCCATGGCCTTGTCTTTTCTCCACTTCTTTTCATCTTAATTGTTCCTTTTTCTCTGGATGAAATTCTTTGCAGCTGGATGTTTCTCTCATCCTCTCTTTTCCTTGGGGATATTGAGAATTGGATGGTGACACCATCATCATCATCATAACATAACATAACAACAGAGTTGGAAGGGACCTTGGAGGCCTTCTAGTCCAACCCCCTGCCCAGGCAGGAAACCCTACACCATCTCAGTCAGATGGTTATCCAACATTTTCTTAAAAATTTCCAGTGTTGGAGCATTCACAACTTCTGAAGGCAAGTCGTTCCACTTATTAATTGTTCTAACTGTCAGGAAATTTCTCCTTAGTTCTAAGTTGTTTCTCTCCTTGATCAGTTTCCACCTGTTGCTTCTTGTTCTACCCTCAGGTGCTTTGGAGAATAGTTAAGACTCCCTCTTCTTTGTGGCAGCCCCTGAGATATTGGAACACAGCTATCATGTCTCCCCTAGTCCTTCTTTTCATTGAACTAGGCATACCGAGTTCCTGCAACTCTTCTTCCTATGTTTTATCCTCCTGTCCCCTAATCCTCTTTGTTGCTCTTCTCTGCACTCTTTCTAGAGTCTCAACATCTTTTTTACATCGTGGCGACCAAACCATAATCATCATTATCTCTTTGATTCATTAAACATGAAACTCAGTCAAATGCATCACCAATATCATTAACTGGTGCTGATAGTTGATAAGGGTGGTTGCCAGTGTCCTAGGTATCAACCAAGTACTTCTTGATTATCTTTTCCAGAATCTTCCCCGGTATTGAGGTCAGGCTGATAGGTCTGTAGTTTCCTGGATCTGTTTTTTTTCTCCTTTTTTGAAGATGGGAACTACATCAGCTCTTTTCCAGTCCTCTGGCAGCTCCCCTGTGCTCCAGGATCTTTGAAAGATATAGTTCAGTGGTTCTGAGATCACGTCTGCCAGTTCCTTTAGAACCTTGGGGTGTAATCCATCCGGTCCTGGTGATTTGAACTCGTCTAGGGTAGACAGGTGTTCACTTACTATTTTCTTCCCTATTTTAACTTGTGTTCCTGATCTGTTTTTTGTGGTGCTGTTTTTGATAGGTTGGATCGTTTTTTCCTTTTGTGTAAAGACAGATGCAAAAAATGAGTTAAGTAGATCTGGTTTCTCCCTGTTGCTTGTCACCTTCTTGCCACTTTCTCCCAGCAATGGGCCAGTTGTTTCCTTGACTTTTTTCTTGTTTTTAACATATTGGAAGCAACTTTTTTTGTTATTGTTTACTTTTGTCGCTAGCCTTTGTTCATTGTGAGCCTTAGCTTTCCTCACTTCACCTTTACAGGCTCGGGCTATTTGCTGATATTCTGCCTTAGTTATTTGCCCGTCTTTCCACTTTTTATACTTGTCCTTTGTGTCTTTCAATTTGTCAGATAGTTCTTTTTGCATCCATGCTGGTTTCTTTTGAGAGCTATTATTTATTTATTTATTTATTTAATCACATTTTTATACCGCCCTATCTCCCAAGCTCAAGCTGTTTACAATTTCAAATAAAATACAAATATAATACAAGGTAAAACACTAAATTAAAAAACTTATTTGAATAGGCCAAAATTTAAAATTACAATTAAAATGATACAAACCCCATTAAAATTAAATTTGAAATTAAAATTCTAGTCCAGTCCTGCACAGATAAATAGATGTGTTTTAAGCTCAGCAAGGTTCAAGGTCAGGAAGTTGGCGGAGTCCTGGGGGAAGTTCATTCCAGAGGGTGGGGGCCCCCACAGAGAAGGCCCTTCCCCTGGGTGTTGCCAGTCGGCACTGCCTGGCGGACAGCACCCTAAGGAGCCCCTCCCTGTGAGGGCGCATGGGTTCAATCTTATAGATGGTCCCGTAATAGCCCGGCCCTAAGCCATGGGCGCTTTGAAGATGGTTAAAACCTTGAAGCGCACCCGGAAGGCCACAGGCAGCCAGTGCAGTCTCTGAGGAGTGGTGTCATTGAGGAGCCAAGGCTCCCTCTATCCCCCGCGCAGCCGCATTCTGGACTAACTGGAGCCTCCGGGTGCTCCTCAAGGGAAGCCCCATTATTTTTCTTCTTCAATGGTATTGTGCTAGACTGGGCTTTTATAATCTCACTTTTCAAAATTTCCCAAGCTTCTTGAGTTGTTTTCCCTCTGAGGATTCTCATCCATGGAATCCTTCTCAAGCTCTCTCTGAGTTTATTGAAATTAGCTCTCTTAAAGTTCAAGACTCTAGTTTGACTTAGTTCTGTCTTTATTTAATCTGTTGTCCTGCTTCTTTTTCCTTATATTCTGCCTTTGTTTCTGTTGATTTTATAATCTTCTCTGTTTTTACAGCCTGCAGCAATTTTTCTGTACTTTGGTTCACATAATCATTCAACTTCGTTTTTCTTCTACAATTTGATGGATTTGCAATAGCCTCCTATTTTTCTTGGCAGGTACAATCTGTCAATGTCACTTTGAGGATGTAAAGAGTGTAAATAATAATTATTATTATGATTGGCTAGATAGCATATGTTTAGACTGCAATTATAATTTTTGTCCACATCTTGTCCACTTCCCAAGGATCTGGGATGGGCAAATTGAATGTTTTGTAGTGTTAAAGGTCCCATCGCGGGATTTAAGCTGTTCTGAGTGAAGCTGCCTTTTGCAATTGACTGATGGGGATTTTGGTCAATGCCGCTGGGTTCCAGATATTTTAGGATTGCACCCAAGGCACTTGTCACTATTGGTCCTACCTCTGCTTTCTTTTGATACAATCATTCTACTTCTATTGGCAGGTCTTTGTTTTTTGTTCATTTTCTCCAGTTCTTTCTCTTCTATTCCGTTGTCCCCAAGCACTGCCACATTTTCTATCCAGACTGTTTTGTCTCACTGACAATTTTTAAGTCTGGGGTGTTGTGTGGCAGGTGCCAGAAAGTCCCAGAGCAATTGTTCTTCTTCATTTTCTATGACTTTCTCTATTTTATGGTCCCACCTTGCTTGCAGGCAAATGGCATTTCTTGAAGATCTTCCAATGCACCATTGTTGCTACTTTGTCATGCCGCTGCTTGTAGTCAATCGGGTGATCTCCTTGCATTCTCTTCTCTCCTTCTCTGTCTTCCAACCGCCCCCACCCCACTCTTTCCTGGCTTTTCGTCATTTCCTTGTTCCAAAACCATTTTTCATGCTTCCCATTAGCGAAATCTAGGTCTTCTCTGGGGTTTTGGGGAACTGATTTTTCTTCTTGCTCTGTTTCTAGCAACTTCCACATTTTCTCCCCACTTTCCCTCGCTTCTCAACTACTCCTACTTTCTCTTTCTTGCAACCTTTCTACTTTCACTCTCGTTTCCTTACCCTTTCCTCGGTCCTGCTTTCCCCGCGCCCCCCCCCCAGATCGAGCAAGAATGGTTTCACTCAGTTTGATGCCAAGACTTCTTCTCCTTTCTGCATCTCAATAGTTCTGACTTTCTCCTGTTGCTACAGAACATAAAGGGAACAAATGAACGCTTGATTGTAAAAACAAGCAAGACAAATTGGTCCTAACTATGTTTAGCAAGGTTTGGGCAAGTCATTCTAAGCTCGCTCTGTCTCCCTCTCCCTCTCTCCCTCTTTCTCTCCCTCCCTCTGTCTCTCTCCCTCTCCCTCCCTTCCTCTCTCCCTCTCTCTGCTTCTTTTTTCCTCTTTCTTTCTTTCTTTCTTCCTTTCTTTCTTTTTTTCTTTCTTTCTTTCTTTCTTTCCTTCCTTCCTTCCTTCTTTCTTTTTCCCTCTCTCTCTCTTTCCTCCCCTCCTCTTTCCTTCTTCCTCCCTCCCTCCTTCCTTTTTCCTTCCTTCCTTCCCTCCCACCCTCCTTCCTTCACTTTCTTTTCTTCCTTCCTTTTTTCTTTTTCTTTCTTTCTTTGCTTCCTTCCTTCCTTCCTTCATTCCTTTTACCTCTTTCTTTCTTTCTTTCTTCCTTCCTTTCTTTCTTCCTTCCTTCCTTCTTCCTCTTACTTTCTTTCTTTCTTTCCTTCCTTCCTCCTTCCTTCTTCCTCCCTCCCTCCTTCCTTTTTCCTTCCTTCCTTCCCTCCCACCCTCCTTCCTTCACTTTCTTTCTTCCTCCTTCCTTTCCTTCCTTCCTTCCTTCCTTCCTTCCTTCCTTCCTTCTTACCTTCCTTCCTTCCTCTTTCTTTCTTCTTTCTTCTTTCTTTCTTTCTTTCTTTCTTTCTTTCTTTTCTTTCTTTCTCCTCCCACCTTCATTCTCTCTCTCTCTCTCCTTCCTTCTTACCTTCCTTCCTTCCTCTATCTTTCTTTCTTTCTTTCTTTCTTTCTTTCTTTCTTTCTTTCTTTCTTTTCTTTCTTTCTTTCTTTCTTTCTTTTTCTCCTCCCACCTTCATTCTCTCTCTCTCTCTCTCCCTTCCTTCCTTCCTTTTACGGCCACTCACCTCACTCTTGCGGCCTCAAGGCAGTTAACAAACATAAAACCCCAAGGCAAAAGCCAGGAGCCCCAGCCACTGGTGACAACAACAGACTGACCATTTCTGTACCTCTGGCAGAATAACTTCAGTGTCAAGTTGGGGGCCAGTTTCTCCCCAAAGGGAAGGAGCCACTACGTAGGAGCACTGCCAAGAAAGGCTGGCTGGACAATTCTGGGAATTGAAGGCCACCTATCTCCCAGCTCTTATTCTGATCTGTGAAAATGTGCAGTTGCTGAGGGTTGAGAAGTGATGCCCTAGACCAGGGGGTCTCCAAACTTTGGTTGTGGGTCTTTGTGTGTAAGTGCCTCGTTTTGGCTCCCAGGAGGCTGCAGGGAGGCCTACTAGGTGTGGTGAGACGGTGCCCCCCCCATGGCCCATTTTTGCTCCCAGGGGAGTACAGGAGCCCTGAGCGCTGCCTGTCACACACACCCTGGCCACGCCCACCATGGCCACGCCCACCCACCCAGTCATTAGAGCAGAGAAGCGGTAGTTAAATTATTTGAATCCCACCAGTGTCCCAGATTGAGTTTTGCAGAAACCGGGTTTATCTATTTATTAAATTTCTCGGCCACCTGTCGTCCCGATGAGGCAACTCTGGGCAGCTTATGGATCATCCAAAGAGAAACAGAAAAAGAGTTAACGTTGAGTTAAAACTATGCAAATGAAAACTTTTTTAAAACCGTTTTTAAACTATTGCACCAGAGGTCTCCCCCACCCCCACCCCACCAAAAAAAAAAATATTTCTGATGTAACACTGGTCTTGCCACACGCCAAGGGCATGATGGTCAGTGTGTCTTTCTCTGTGTGTGTTTGCATGTGTGTTTTGGCTGACTGATGACTTCAAGCTGCAGCCAAAACTCATCAATTTAGGAGCAAGGCTAAATTTAATATTGGCCGTGCTCCACCGATCCGACATTTAACCAGCTGAGGTGAATGCCTTAACTGACATAACCCAGAAGCCGTGTTTATCTTGTTGGGCGGCCTGCAGCTTATCGCAAACGCAGGTAGCACTGTTTACCACTGCTTAACCATGATTAGGCACTGCAGTGACTCAGCTGTTAAAGATGATGGCTTATCGCAGGGGTCTTTAACCTGTGGGCTATGGCCCAGTAGTGGGCCATAAGGGGTTTGCAACTGGATCATGGAAACGGCCGGCGAGCGCCCACACACATCCTCACGTGCACGAACTATTTACCGACAAAGAAATAAAGGTAAATTATAAATTGTCGGCAAATATAAATTCAACACAAAAATAGTTTGTCGCGAAAGTGACTCCCTGCGAAGGTCCCTGGATTGAGGCTGAAAGGCGAAAACAGTATGCTCTGCCCCATATTTGGGTAGACCAGGTTGCCCTGATCAAAGACAATCTCTCCCCTGGTATAGCTGACAAAGCGAGGAGAACCCGTGGCTTAGAGATGGATACATCTACCTCAGGGGTGGGATTCAACCAATTCGGCCGAACCGGATGTTAATTTTATATCCATTCAGCAAACCAGGAGTTCTGACGACTGGCTGGCCCCGCCCACCCCACCATGCCCCTCCCAGAAGTTCCCACGCAGCATGTTTTAGATCGCAGGTAAATGCAGGGCCCATGCGGAGGCTTGGGGAGGGCAAAAAATGGGCCTCCAGAGCCCAGGGATGGGAAAAACGGGACCCCGTGGCCCCGTTTCCGCTCCCAGGGTGGTGCAGGAGGCCTACTAGGCCAGGGGTCTCCAACCTTGGCAAATTTAAGTCTTGTAGACTGCAACTCCCAGAAGAACTCGGGGTGGCACAATAGAACTCTTCCAATATTGGGGGGCCTGCCACAAAGACAAAGACAGATGCAAAAAATGAGTTAAGTAGATCTGCTTTCTCCCTGTTGCTTGTCATCTTCTTGCCACTTTCTCGCAACAATTGGCCCATTGCTGCGAGAAAGTGGCAAGAAGATGACAAGCAACAGGGAGAAAGCAGATCTACTTAACTCATTTTTTGCATCTGTCTTTACACAAAAGGAAAAAACAATCCAACCTATCAAAAACAGCACTACAAAAAACAGATTAGAAACACAAGTTAAAATAGGGAAGAAAATGGTAAGTGAACACCTGTCTACCCTAGACGAGTTCAAATCACCAGGACCGGATGGATTACACCCCAAGGTTCTAAAGGAACTGGCAGACGTGATCTCAGAACCACTGAACTATATCTTTCAAAGATCCTGGAGCACAGGGGAGCTGCCAGAGGACTGGAAAAGAGCTGATGTAGTTCCCATCTTCAAAAAAGGAAAAACAATCCAACCTATCAAAACAGCACTACAAAAACAGATTAGAAACACAAGTTAAAATAGGGAAGAAAATGGTAAGTGTACACCTGTCTACCCTAGACGAGTTCAAATCACCAGGACCGGATGGATTACACCCCAAGGTTCTGAAGGAACTGGCAGGCGTGATCTCAGAACCACTGAACTATATCTTTCAAAGATCCTGGAGCACAGGAGCTGCCAGAGGACTGGAAAAGAGCTGATGTAGTTCCCATCTTCAAAAAGGAAAAAACAGATCCAGGAAACTACAGACCTATCAGTCTGACCTCAATACCGGGAAGATTCTGGAAAAGATAATCAAGCAACGAATCACGAACACCTAGAAGCAAACAAAGTAATAACCAAAAGCCAACATGGGTTTGTCAAAACAGATCATGCCAGACTAATCTTATCGCATTCTTTGACAAAATGACAAAATTAGTAGACCAGAGGAATGCTGTCGATATAATTTACTTGGACTTCAGTAAAGCATTTGATAAAGTAGACCATAACCTACTACTAGATAAAGTAGAAAAATGTGGGTTAGACAGCACCACCACCAGATGGATTCGTAACTGGCTGACCAACCGCACTCAACGTGCAGTCCTCAACGGAACTACATCCACATGGAGGAAGTATGCAGTGGAGTACCCCAAGGCTCTGTTTTAGGCCCAGTACTCTTCAACATCTTCATCAATGACTTGGACGAGGGATAGATGGGGAACTCATCAAATTTGCAGATGACACCAAGCTGGCAGGAATAGCCAACACTCCAGAAGATAGGCTCAAGTTACAGAAAGATCTTGACAGACTTGAACATTGGGCTATCTAACAAAATGAAATTCAACAGTGAAAAAGTAAGGTTCTACATTTAGGCCAAAAACAAAATGCACCAGTACCGTATATGTGGTACCTTGCTCAATAGTAGTACCTGTGAGAGGGATCTTGGAGTCCTAGTGGATAACCATTTAGATATGAGCCAGCAGTGTGCAGCAGCTGTTAAAAAGCCAACACAGTTCTGGGCTGCATAAACAGAGGATAGAATCAAGATCACGTGAAGTGTTAGTACCACTTTATAATGCCTTGGTAAGGCCACACTTGGAATATTGCATCCAGTTTTGGTCGCCACGATGTAAAAAGATGTTGAGACTCTAGAAAGAGTGCAGAGAAGAGCAACAAAGATGATTAGGGACTGGAGGATAAAACATATGAAGAACGGTTGCAGGAACTGGGTATGTCTAGTTTAACAAAAAGAAGGACTAGGGGAGACATGATAGCTGTGTTCCAATATCTCAGGGGCTGCCACAAAGAAGAGGGAGTCAGGCTGTTCACCAAAGCACCTGAGGGTAGAACAAGAAGCAATGGGTGGAAACTGGTCAAAGAAAGAAGCAACTTAGAACTAAGGAGAAATTTCCTGACAGTTAGAACAATTAATAAGTGGAACGACTTGCCTTCAGAAGTTGTGAATGCTCCAACACTGGAAATTTTTAAGAAAATGTTGGATAACCATCTGACTGAGATGGTATAGGGTTTCCTGCCTGGGCAGGGGGTTGGACTAGAAGGCCTCCAAGGTCCCTTCCAACTCTGATGTTATGTTATGTTATGTTATGTTAAAGAAGATGGGGGTCAGCCTATTCTCCAAAGCAGGGGTCCCCAACCTTGGCAACTTTAAGACTTCAACTCCCAGAATTCCTCAGCCAGATGTCTCTGTTTCTTTTTCTCTTACCTGCCAAAGTGGAGAGATTGCAGAGGAAGGGATTGCAAGAGAGTAAGCAAAGCTGGCTGAGGACTTCTGGGAGTTGCGGTCCACAAGTCTTAAAGTTGCCAAGGTTGGAGACCGTTGTACTAGGCCACGCCCACCATGGCCACGTCCACCCAGCAACCAGGCAGACAACCAGTGGTTAAATTATTTGAAGCCCACCCCTGATCTATCTAATATATGAGTAGTCCAGGTTCAAATCCCAGAAGGATACGAACCCGGATAGCTGACGAGAGCTCAATAGCTTGAAATAGATCTATACTAGTCTCCCTCAATTTCTTTGTTGGTAAATATAAATGTAATGCCAAAATAGTTTGACGCGAAAGCGACTCCCTTGCAAAGGCCCCTGGATTGAGGCTGAAAGGCGATAATTCCCATCATCGGGTGGACCTGGTTGCCCTGATAGACCGTTCTCACGGGAGGAAAAAAACCGATCTAAATTCGGTGGGAAAACCCAAGTTCACTTAACAACCTTGTGACTAACTGAACAATTGCAGTGAATCACTTAACAACGGTGGCCAGAAAGGTCGTAAAACGGGGCAAAACCAGGGGTGAAATGCTACCGGTTCAGACCGATTCGACCGAACCGGTAGCGATGGTGGTGGGTGATCCGGAGAACCGGTAGCGATATCAGCACGAGGCGCCACCCACCCGCCCGGTCATCATTACTTCCTGGTTTTAACAAGGAAGTAACCTTTTTTTACCCTCTGAGCATGTGCAGAAGGGTTTGCGCATGCACAGAGGGTTTGCGTGTGGACGTGACTTGTCCGTGCACGCAAGCAGAGCGAGCACTCGCACATGGCACGTACACTTCCGAATCAGTAGGGAAGGTAAGTAGATTTCACCCCTGGGCAAAACTCACTTAACAATTATCTCCCTTCGTAACAGAGTTTTTGGGCTCAATTGTGGTCATATGTTGAGGACTGCCTGTCTTCAGGCCATTTAAAAAACCTCTCCTCCTTCGTTCCTCTCCCTTTGCGAACTCCGAGGCTGACAGTGTTTGTGGATTTTGAAAAGCCCTCTTTATTTTTTTATTTTTTTAAAAAAAGCAATGTTCCAGATAGATCTGCAGATACACGAAAGATGACTCAAGCTGTGAAGAAACGGCGATGAAAATTGGGCGATTTGGGGACTGGAAAGAGGTTGCCACCCAAATTCAGTGTTGAGGTTTGCATCAAGACATCAGAACCGGTTCCCAATCTGATAGAATAGGACACTGTTTCTCAACCTATGCAACCTGAACGTGGGTGGAATTCTGGGAGTTGAAATCCATATTTTCAAGTTGCCACTGTTGCCTGGCTGAAGAATTCTGGGAGTTGAAGTCCACCATAGTCAAGTTCTCAAGGTTGGCTGGCTGAAGAATTCTGGGAGTTGAAGTCCACCATTTTCAAGTTCTCAAGGTTGGCTGGTTGAAGAATTCTGGGAGTTGAAGTCCACCATAGTCAATTTCTCAAGGTTGGCTGGTTGAAGAATTCTGGGAGTTGAAGTCCACCATAGTCAATTTCTCAAGGTTGACTGACTGAAGAATTCTGGGAGTTGAAGTCCATATTTTCAAGCTGCCACTGTTGCCTGGCTGAAGAATTCTGGGAGTTGAAGTCCACCATTTTCAAGTTCTCAAGGTTGGCTGGCTGAAGAATACTGGGAGTTGAAGTCCATATTTTCAAGTTCTCAAGGTTGGCTGACTGAAGAATTCTGGGAGTTGAAGTCCATATTTTCAAGTTCTCAAGGTTGGCTGACTGAAGAATTCTGGGAGTTGAAGTCCATATTTTCAAGTTCTCAAGGTTGGCTGGCTGAAAAATTCTGGGAGTTGAAGTCCATATTTTCAAGTTCTCAAGGTTGGCTGACTGAAGAATTCTGGGAGTTGAAGTCCATATTTTCAAGTTCTCAAGGTTGACTGACTGAAGAATTCTGGGAGTTGAAGTCCATATTTTCAAGTTCTCAAGGTTGACTGACTGAAGAATTCTGGGAGTTGAAGTCCACCATAGTCAAATTCTCAAGGTTGGCTGGCTGAAGAATTCTGGGAGTTGAAGTCCATATTTTCAAGTTCTCGAGGTTCGCTGGCTGAAGAATTATGGGAGTTGAAGTACACCATTTTCAAGTTCTCAAGGTTGGCTGACTGAAGAATTCTGTTTTGCTTGAAACATTTTTAAAAAAAAAGAAATTATGGTCTATAAGTTACGTAGAAAAAGTAGTAGATAATAGGAAAATAAAAGTAATATAATCTTAAAATAAGAGGTCAATTTCAGTTTAAACTTATTACAGTTGTAAAAAAAATCATTTCTTTATATTTCTTTTTCTTTCAATAGTTGGTTTTCTATCTTTCCTTTTTCTTCCTTATATTCATTATCAGTCCTTTCTTTTGTGTTATTTATTAGTTTCTGTTTTGCTTGAAACATTTAAAAAAAAAAGAAGAAATTATGGTCTATAAGTTGGATGATTACGTAGAAAAAGTAGTAGATAATAGGAAAATAAAAATAATATTATCTTAAAATAAGAGGTCAATTTCAGTTTAAACTTATTACAGTTGTAGAAAAAGTCATTTCTTTATATTTCTTTTTCTTTCAATAGTTGCTTTTCTATCTTTCCTTTTTCTTCCTTATATTCATTATCAGTCCTTTCTTTTGTCTTATCTATTTATTAGTTTCTGTTAGCCTTTTATCTTTTTAGTGTAAAGAAAAAATTAACAAAGTTATCTTATATTTTAAAAAAGGAAAGTCTCCCCTTTTCAGTTACAGTCAAAGGAAACTTGCTTCCCCTTGGGAGATGGTTCGGTTGCTGAATTTATTTATTTTTATTTATTAAATTTTCATGCCGTCCGTCTCCCCTCCAAAGGGAAATTAGAATTAAACCAACCCTTTTCCTTCTCAAGAAATCCTGCTCAAAATGATTCCTGCAGGAATCTTCCTTGGGGGGGGGGAAAAAAATCAATTTTTGGCAGCCGGCAACAATTCTGCCTTTCATCATGTTGGCATTGCAGGGTTTGTTCCAGACACCCAAGATTTTAGACAAGCAGGGAAAAACAAGCCAGACCAGGATAATTCTGGAAAATTATTCTCCACAATCCAGGAAATTCAACCCTGCTGTCTTGATTTTATCTCGGATTAACTCCTGGCAGGCTTGATTTCCCAGGTAAATTACAGGTGAGGCGAAGGTGAGTGTCTTTGAACGCAGACATGCTTCAACAGGTCAGCTGACGCCTCCGTGGGTGCTTTTGCACAAGATCTAAACTTAGTTTGAAAAGAAACCTGGATTTTTTAATTTATTTTTTTTTACAACCCAGCTCATTTACTTAACAGGTAGTCTTCGACTTACAACAGTTCAGTTAGTGACCGTTGGAAGTTAGAACGGCCAGAGGTGGGCATCAGATTCTGTAACTACGGGTTCACCCAACACCGGAAATGTGAGCATGCACCATCTACGGATGCGTGTGGCATCACAAAACATGGCAATTGACTCTTGCGCGCCAACCACACACACGTGCGATGTCAAACAACACGGCAATTTGCTTATTTATTTTATTTATTTATTTTATTTTTTCGTATTTTTATACCGCCCTCTCTCCCTAGGGACTCAGGGCGGTTCACAGCCAAATAAAAATATACATATAAATACAAAATAAAACATCATTTAAAAAACTTATTAGAAATGGCCGAATAATTAAAAATAACAATATACATAATAAAACCCATTTAAAATCAATTTAAATTTTAAAATCTAATCCAGTCCTGTGCAGATAAATAGATGTGTTTTAAGCTTGCGGCGGAAGGTTCGGAGGTCAGGAAGCTGACGAAGTCCTGGGGGGAGTTCGTTCCAGAGGGTGGGAGCCCCCACAGAGAAGGCCCTTCCCCTGGGTGTCGCCAGACGGCACTGCCTAGCTGACGGCACCCTGAGGAGTCCCTCTCTGTGAGAGCGCACGGGTCGGTGAGAGGTATTCGGTAGCAGCAGGCGGTCCCGTAAATAACCCAGCCCTATGCCATGGAGCGCTTTGAAGATAGTTACCAAAACCTTGAAGCGCACCCGGAAGGCCACAGGTAGCCAGTGCACTCTGCGCAGGAGAGGTGTCACATGGGAGCCACGAGGGGCTCCCTCTATCACCCGCGCAGCCGCATTCTGAACTAACTGGAGCCTCCGGGTGCTCTTCAAGGGGAGCCCCATGTAGAGAGCATTGCAGTAGTCCACACATGCATGCAGTGTCAAACAACACAACGATATAGGGCGGGATTGCGTGGTCGCCACTACCGGTTTATTCGAACCGGCTGAAGCCCAATGAAAAAAGTGACTTATGACATTTTTCACAACCGTTGCAGCATCTCCGTCCGGTCACGTGATCAAGATTCGGACATTTGGCGACTGACTTGTACTTATGACGGTTGCAGTGTCCCGGGCTGCTGGGATCCCTCTTTGCAACCTTCTGATACAGGGGTCTCCAACCTTGGCAACTTTAAGCCTGGCTGGACTTCAACTCCCAGAATCCCCCAGCCAGCTTTGCTTTGCTTTGTTTGCTTTGTGGGTTGGGCTGAGAGGCCCAAAGTCACTAAGTCAATTTTCATGCCTAAGGCAGGACTAGAACTCACCGTCTCCTGGTGATTGGCCCAACGTCACCCAGCTGGCTTTTATGCCTAAGGCGGGACTAGAACTCACCATCTCCTGGTGATTGGCCCAAAGTCACCCAGCTGACTTTCATGGCTAAGGTGGGACTAGAACTCACCGTCTCCTGGTGATTGGCCCAAAGTCACCCAGCTGTCTTTCATGCCCAAGGCAGGACTAGAACTCACCGTCTCCTGGTGATTGGCCCAAAGTCACCCAGCTGTCTTTCATGCCCAAGGCAGGATTAGAACTCACCGTCTTCTGGTGATTGGCCCAAAGTCACCCAACTGGCTTTCATGCCTAAGGCGGGACTAAAACTCACAGCCTCCTGATGGATCATTTTCACATTCCAAAAAAAAACAAAACCACCTCCTTATTTCCAGCTTGAGTTTCTCTTTTCCTGGGACCCTTGCACCACCATCCCACGTGCTTGTTCCAGGACTAAGAAGTGTGCAAGCGTTCGTGACTATCTTCACCCCAACTTCTCTGATTGAAATATGAAAAACGACAGGGTGGCCAGGAGAAAATGCAGGGCAATTAATTTGAGGGCTATATAATCTGCATTTCAGGATCGAAAAGGTCCGACTGCCTTTCCCCTATTCAAGGCTGCGCGTGTGACAAAACCCCCACACCCATCCAGAGGCTCCTTGCTTCTTTGCCCAGAATGAAAAGTGCAAATTAAGCACAGAGCCACATTTGAGAAGGGCGCTGTGTTCGCACACATTTACACCCACAAAACTCCCAATGCCCTTTCTCTCCCTAACGCAACTTTTCCTTTGCTCTCAAGTGTAAGTGTGTTATTTACACTAGCAAGGCAGCGTCTGGCAGTGTCAGAAATCTTCCCACAGGCGGCAACAAATGAAATTAAAATACAAGGCAGGCAGTCCTGGACTTATGACCACAACTGAACTCAAATCTTCCATTGCTACAGGTTTTAAGAGAGTTTGGCTCCGTTTTGTGACCTTTCTTGCCACGGTGGTTAAGTGAATCACTGTGGTTGTTACGTTAGTAACACAGTTGTTAAGTGAATCACTGAAATTGTTAACTTAGTAAAACAGTTCTTAAGTGAATTTACCATTTAGATATGAGCCAGCCGTGTGCGGCAGCTGCCAAAAAAGCCAACACAGTTCTGGGCTGCATAAACAGAGGGATAGAACCAAGAACACGTGAAGTGTTAATGCCACTTTGGTAAGGCCACACTTGGAATATTGCATCCAGTTTTGGTCGCCACGATGTAAAAAAGATGTTGAGACTCTAGAAAGAGTGCAGAGAAGAGCAACAAAGATGATTAGGGGACTGGAGGCTAAAAGATATGAAGAACGGTTGCAGGAACTGGGTATGTCTAGTTTAATGAAAAGAAGGACTAAGAGAGACATGATAGCAGTCTTCCAATATCTCAGGGGTTGCCACAAAGAAGAGGGAGTCGGGCTTGTTCTACTTGAGGGTAGAACAAGAAGCAATGGGTGGAAACTGATCAAGGAAAGAAGCAACTTAGAACTAAGGAGAAATTTCCTGACAGTTAGAACAATTAATCAGTGGAACGACTTGCCTGCAGAAGCTGTGAATGCTCCAACACTGGAAATTTTTAAGAAAATGTTGGATAACCATCTGACTGAGATGGTGTAGGGTTTCCTGCCTGGGCAGGGGGTTGGACTAGAAGGCCTCCAAGGTCCCTTTCAACTCTGTTGTTATGTTATGTTATGTAGGGAAGGAAGGAAAGGAAGGAAGGGGGAGGGAGGGAGGGAGGGAATCACTGCGGTTGTTAACTTAGGAACACGGTTGTTAAGTGAATCTGGCTTTCCCATTGACTTTGCTCGTCAGAAGATGGCAAAAGATGATCACATGACCCCCAGGACACTGCAATGGTCACAAGTACGAGCCGGTCACCAAGCATCCAAATTTTGATCACCTTATGACCACGGGAATGCTGCAACGGTCGTAAGTGTGAAATCTGGTTATAAGTCACTTTTTTCCAGTGCCGTTGCTTCTTCAGTCGCTAACAAGCTGCTGTAAGTCGAGGTGGTCTTGTACAGGTGGTCCTCGACTTAACGACCACAATTGAGCCTGAAATGTATGTTGCTAAGTGGCACATTTGTTATGTGAGTATTGTGCCATTTTTCTGTTTTTCTTGCCACGCTTGTTAAGGGAGTCACTGCGGTTCTTAAGCTGGTCACACGGTTGTTGAGTGAATCTGGCTTCCCCATTGACTTCGCTCGTCAGGAAAGGGAGCACGTGACCCTGATCAGTGTTGGGATTCAGCCGGTTTGAGAGAACCGGTTGTTAAATTTCTGGCTGGCCCTGCCCCCCCTTCCAGCCCCGTTTTGGCTCCCAGCTAAGTGCAGGGAGGCCTACTACGCCCAAAACAGAGTGCAGGGGTGTTTTGCGCACACACACCCCATGGTCTGTTTTTGCTCCCAGGAGGCTGCAAGGAGTGTTCTGTCCCCCCTCGCCTCCGTCCGAGCGATGGCTTAATTAGCCGGCACTATCAGCTCTGGCAGCAAAATAGCAAGTGTCTGACAAGTGTCTCTGTTATCTCCCTTGACGCCGATGAGTCACCCAGAAACAAACAGTATTTCAGCTCTTAGTTACTCAGTTGATTTGCCTGCTACAAAGAGGCACAGCAGCTCTGGCTGCCTTTATATCCTGTGGGGTGTGGCTCCATGACTCAGCACTTCCTAGGCCTGCCCCACCCCTGCTTCTGTTGTTCCCGCCTCTCCTGCCTATGAAACCTAGGGTCCAGCCAGGCCTGATTGCCATCAGCTGGGTCTGGAGGCGTGGCCTGGGGGGGAAAGAGTCAGGGGACGGAGGCCTCGTTATCTCCTCCACCTGGCCTGTCTCTGGCTCCTGGAGCTGAGCCAGGGAAGCCGGTGCTCCCGAGGTAAGTCCTGATGGCCCTTCCCCCTCACTTTCCAAGTCACTTTCTGGCAGGGGGCCCGGCTCGGGGGGCGCAGACACAACAAGGAGGCCTACTAGGCCCAAAAATACCTTGTGGGCCAGAATAGCTCAGGCTGTAAGGAGCCTATTATTAGAACACAGTAGCCTGCAATTACTGCAGGTTCTAGTCCCACCAGGCCCAAGGATGACTCAGCCTTCCATCCTTTATAAGGTAGATAAAATCAGGACCCAGATTGTTGGGGGTAATAAGTTGACTTTGTAAATATACAAATAGAATGAGACTATTACACACTGTAAGCCGCCCTGAGTCTTCGGAGAAGGGCGGGATATAAATAAAAAAAAAAAAAGGGGGTCTGGGGTGCAGGAGGCTTAGTGCCGCCTATCACATCCCCTGGCCACGCCCACCATGGCCACGCCCACCCAGCCAGTCATTAGGGCAGAGAATCGGTTGTTAAATTATTTGAATCCCGCCACTGCCCGAGACTCTGTGACCGTCATAAATACGAGCCGGTTGCCAGGCATCCGGATTTTGATCACGTGATCACGGTCGTGAAAAACGGTCAGAAGTCACTTGTTCGGTGCCGTTGTATCTTTGAACGGTCACTAAACGAACTTTCGTAAGTCGAGAACAATCTGTAAGAATAAAAGACCAGCAGTGGGGACAGTTCCAGTGGTGCGATTCAAGTAATTTAACAACTGGTTCTCCACCCTAATGATTTCTTCCAGCAACCAGTTCGCCAAACTGCTCAGAAAGTTAACAACCGGTTCTCCCGAAGTGGTGCGAACTGGCTGAATCCCACCACTGGGCAGTTCCATAAAATTGCATTCGCAGAGAGAGAAAGAGAGAGTGCGCACACACACACACACACACACACACACACACACACACACACACACACAAACAGACACAGACACAAAACTTCCTGCAAAGTTTTCGGTGGCTGTAGCTATCCTGGTCTGTTTATAAGAATAGAATAGAATAGAATAGAATAGAATTTTATTGGCCAAGTGTGATTGGACACACAAGGAATTTGTCTTGGTGCATAGGCCCTCAGTGTACATAAAAGAAAAGATACCTTCATCAAGGTACAACATTTACAACACAAAGGTGACCCATTGTCCTCCTTTAGGGAGGACAGTCCTTCTTTTGTAAGTTCTGTCCTCTCTCGAAAAGTGTCCTCTTACATGCCCTCCTTTTCGATATTTGAAGACTAATCTGTAAATCTCCGTATTCGATCGATGCCGATCCGATCCGTTGCGTGTAATGTGACGTATTTGTATTTGACATGACGACTCGTCAAGGCTCGGTACAGTGCGGCGAGACGCGATTATGAGACGCAGGCGCTCCCCAAAGGAGAATTGTTTTGCACGCGCAAGCGTGCGCCGCGTGCAAGTGGTTTTGTTTACTTTTTACCGAAACTAGACACGGCACACACGTACGCATTAGACTCACTTCTTTCTCAGTGAATATTCAACCATACACAGGTGAGCACAATAATTCACGTTTTATTAATTCATTATCTATTTAATAATTTCCAATTTTTTTATTTACAAGTTTATTCGCTTACGTTCTTGTTTCAGTTTCAATAATTAATTTTATTTACTCAATTGCTAATGATTTTTGGAAAAGTCAGAAATCGAGATTTAAGGTTTTTTTTTTATTTGAAGTTTTACAAAAAGAAATAAGTTTCCCCCCCTCCCTCCCCCCCACCCTCAAAAACCCCCCTCTTCCCGGAGCAAACACAAGGTATAGTTCAAAAAACTAACATTCATACATTAAATTTTTAAAATCTAACACAATTATAATCCTTCTCTTTCACATATCCTGACTTCCTCCTTTAAAGTCAAAAATTACGTCCTTCATTCAAAGGCAGTCTGATATCTCTTAGTCTGATATCTATTTTGAATATAGTCAATCCATTTCTTCCATTCGTTTAAATATTTTTCTTGAGTATTGTCTTTCAAAAAGGCTGAGATTTTGGCCATCTCTGCCAAATTAGAAACTTTATCCATTCTTCTATTGTGGGTAGTTCTTTTTTCTTCCAGTACTGTCCAATCAGTAATCTGATTGGGGAAGGGCACAGGGGAAGGGCCTTCTCTGTGGGGGCCCCCACCCCGTGGAACGAACTTCCCCCTGGACTTCGACAACTACCTGACCTTCGGACCTTTCGCCATGAATTTAAGACTTATTTATTCCGTCTTGCTGGACTGGCTTGATTTTTTAAAATCTTTAGATGATTTTATGGGTTTGTAATCTTTATTAATTTTAAAGGGTTAATCGTATTTTAATTTTCGGCCAAATTGAATGTTTTTTAATGTTTGTTTTTAATATTGTATGTGTTGTTGTTGTATTTTATTCTGGCTGTAAACCGCCCTGAGTCCTTTGGGAGAAGGGCAGTATACAAATTAAAATATTATTATTATTATTATTATTATTATTATTATTATTATTATTATTATTATTATTATTATTATTATTATTATTATTATTATTATTATTATCTTGCTGCTGTTATCAAGTTCAATATCAATTTAGTATCAGTTACTGTATAGTCCATCGTAATCCCTAAAAGGAAAAATTGTGGCTGAAACTTAATCTTCTTCAAAATATTCTTCATAATCCACCAAATTTTTATCCAGAAAGACTTAATTTTCTTAGAAGTCCACCATACATGAAAATATGTAGCATCATCACAATTGCATCTCCAACATTTCGCTTGCATATCTGGATACATACATGATAGTTTCTTAGGATCTAAATGCCATCTATAAAACATCTTACAATTGAATGTTGATACTCAGCTGCAGCACTTGCGGTAAAATTCAGTATGAAGGATATTTCTTGTTCAGGTATTTCCAATATATTGTTAGAAGATGATACACTGATAAAAAATATTCATTCAATGAAAAAGTACTCATTTAAATAATAATTAATAGGCATGTAAGTGTAATTACAGTATAAAATGTTATTGTTACAAATGTTTTTTATTATGCATTTATCATATTATAGTGTATTCTGTATTATTGTTGCAATGAATAAAATGTTTCTTTTATTTACTATATTTTTTTCCCCCTTCAATTTATTTGTGTTCTCCTTCTCATTTTAAAAAAGTTGGTCACCTTACTGTTTATCCTGCTTGTTCCCTGGGTTCTAGCCATGTTCCCATTGGGAACAGTTAATCCCTGGGTTCATTGGCTTGCGAAGGGATGGGGGGGTCCTTGTTTTCCCAAAGAAGGGCCCACCCAAAAAACTTTGCCCGGGAAAGGCAACAACCCAAGCTGAGAATTGGGGGTGGGGGGGTGTTGTGTGATTCCAGGACAACCCCATCCCATGTCCCATGTCCCGTGGTGGCGTCACCCTGCCTTGAAAAAAACTTTGCTTGCTCAACCGCTTTGCTGGGGAACTCCTGTTAGGAGGACAACCCCTTTATTTATAACCCTCCACGTTCCAGAGCCTGGGGGCAGTGGGGGAGGGGGGAGGAGGAAGAAATTTGGGCTGGCCCACTGCCCTCGATCCTGTCACCGCCGCTGAAGGATGGGGTGGCAGCTGGAGGTTTCATTTGCAGGCGGTGCACCCAGGGGCAGAGAGAGGCTGGCAAAGCGAAGATTTCTGGTGCATCTAGAAATCAGGGATTGGGGTGGGAAGGAGGGTAGAAATTTTAGGGCCAAGGTCCTTCAGACAAGAAGTTGCGAATGCTCCAACAGTGGAAGTTTTTAAGAAGAGATTGGATAACCATTTGTCTGAAATCGTAGAGGGTCTCCTGCCTAAGCAGGGGGCTGGACTAGAAGACCTCCAAGGTCCCTTAACTAAACTATTCTATTCTATTCTAGTCTAGTCTAGTCTATTTTTTCTATTCTATTGAACTCTCATTTTCTAAATTCTATCCTATTCTCATTTTCTGTATTTCTATTCTATTCTATTTTCTATATTCTATTCAACTCATTTTCTAAATTCTATTCTCATTTTCTATAGTTTTATTTCTGTTCTATTTTCTATATTCTATTCAATTCATTTTCTAAATTCTATTCTCATTTTCTATAGTTTTATTTCTATTCTATTCTGTTCTATTCTATTCTACTCTACTCTACTCTATATTCCAATATCTATTTTCTATTCTATTCTATTCTATTCTATTCTATTCTATTCTATTCTATTCTATTCTGTTCTGTTCTGTTCTGTTCTGTTCTGTTCTGTTCTATTCTGTAATCTCTATTCTATTCTATGCTATGCTATGCTATGCTATGCTATGCTATGCTATGCTATGCTATGCTATGCTATGCTATGCTATGCTATGCTATGCTATGCTATTCCCACTGGAATAGCTGCAAGCAGGATGGTCGTTGCATGAATTGTAGAATTATAGAATCGTAGGGACCTCAAAGGTCTTCTAGTCCAACCCACTTCTGAAACAGGAAACCTTATACCATTCCAGACAAATGGTTATCCAATCTCTTCTTAAAAACTTCTAGTGTTGGAACATTTACAACTCTTGGAGGCAAGTTGGTCCACTGATTAATTGTTCTCACTGTCAGGAAATTTCTCTTTAGTTCTAAGTTGCTTCTTTCCTTGATCAGTTTCCACCCATTGCTTCTTGTTCTACCCTCAGGTGCTTTGGAGAATAGTTTGACTCCCTCTTCTTTGGGGCAACCCCTGAGATATTGAAACACTGCCATCATGTCTCCCCTGGTCCTTCTTTTCATTAAACTAGACATACCCAGTTCCTGCAACCGTTCTTCGTATGTTTTAGCCTCCAGTCTCCTAATCCTCTTGGTTGCTCTTCTCTGCACTCTTTCCAGAGCCTCATTATCTTTTCTATATGGTGATGTAAAAAAGCAGCCCATCACCCCATTCACTGTACAATTGTTTTAATACATTCATTTTAAAGATTGGCATCGCACACGCAAATAGAGCAGTTGAACTAACTTTAAAGGCAAAAGGTTTGCATCCACACAATCTATGTAAGCCCAGATGGTTAATCGATGGGACAACTTGCCTCCAGTAGTGATGGTGATTCCATCACAGGAGGTTTTTAAGAAGAGACTGGGCAGCCATTTGTCTGAAATGATACAGGGTCTGCTGCTTGAGCAGGGGGTTGGACTAGAAGACCTCCGAGGTCCTTTCCAACTCTTGTTATTCTGTTATTCAAGCCAAGTTTCCCTTCCATCCATCCCTAGGAGTCTATGATTCTATATGCTGGCTGGCGAATTTGTCAAGGTAATATACAAAACCCCTCATCTGTTTTAAATGGATATTTTGAGGGGTTTTTTTTTAAAAAAAGTGCTGGACTTAATGCTGCTCTTCTACCTGCATTGAATGAAAGAGGGTGGCAAGAGCCTTTGTGGTGTTGTTGGTGTGTGTGTACATAGGATGCAAAATGCTGGATTAGGCACAACAGATGGACTCCAGACACCCCCTTACCCAACCCCCATACAAATTGGCTGGCACCATCTGCCTTCTTTGAAGGGAAAAAACTGAACTAATTACATTAAAATGAGTCTTTTTCTAGGAATTGTATTGGGGAGGGTTGCATAATTCAGAGAAGGTGTTTGCCTTGGGAGAAGCAATTAGTTTGAAGACCAGCTAGAGTAGCATTGCTCTACCTAGGCTGTTTTAAGATGTGTGACTTCAATTCCCAGAATTCCCCAGCCAACATGCTTTAAGATGGGTGGACTTCAACTCCCAGAATCCCCCAGCTAGCATGCTGAAGTCCACCAAGCTGGCTGGGGAATTCTGGGAGTTGAAGTCCACCCATCTTCAAGTTGCCAAGGTTAAGCCACACAGTTCTAACTGGAGATTGGAGACTATTCAATTATTCACGTTGTGGTTGCATTCACACGACGCGTCCCCAGGTTAAATGAAGACTTAGGAAATGCATTCATACAAGGCCACTAGCTAGGTTGGGGTCAACCTTGGTTTGATTTTCAAAGGAGGCCTATTGCACTGCGTTAGGCCGGCCCCTTTGCTCAGCCTTCGGTGTTTGGTGTGGATCCCAGAAAACAGCTCACTTTGCCTGAATGCAACCCTTGGGCAGGTTTTTTGAGCTTCAAAAGAGAGCAATAAAAACCCTGAAATGCTCCTGGAAAATTAGAATAGAATAGAATAGAATAGAATAGAATAGAATAGAATAGAATAGAATAGAATAGAATAGAATAGAATAATGGTGGAATGGAATTGGATGGGATGGGATGGGACGGATGGGAAGAGAAGGGAAAGGAAGGGAAGAGAAATGAAGAGAAGAGAAGAGTATAATAGAAGAGAAGAATAGAATAGAATAGAATAGAATAGAATAGAATAGAATAGAATAGAATAGAATAGAATAGAATAGAATAGAATAATGGTGGAATGGAACTGGATGGGATGGGATGGGATGGGATGGGGAGGGATGGGAAGAGAAGAGAAGAGAAGAGAAGAGAAGAGAAGAGAAGAGAAGAGAAGAGAAGAGAAGAGAAGAGAAGAGAAGAGAAGTGGCCAAGTGTGATTGGACACACAAAGAATTTGTCTCTGGTGGAGAAGTTCTCAGTGTACCTACAAGTGATAAATTATAATCATAATCATCATAAAAATGCATTCATCATAAATAATAAGATACAATACTCAGTGATAGTCATAGGATACTAAGTAAGCCATCAACATAAATCATGCTAGGATACTAAATAAAACAATTCAGATACAAGCAACACAGTTATAGTGATAAGAAAATAAGGAGATAAGTAATAGGAAAAATGAGAAGGAAAATAATAATACAGCCCTAATTAGATAGTTTGACAATGTTATGAGAATTAATTGTGTAGCAGAGTCGTGGCCCGGCTGAAAAAAACACTAGAACTACTCCTTGAGTTGACAGAAGTCAATTTTGTTTAATTTATTGTGAACAGAATCGTCTGATTTAAAAATAGCATTAGCAGTTTCACTTGTGGGGATTTTTTGTTGTTCAAAAGCATTATTTTTTTTTAAAAAAAAATTGTGCATACAGAGAAGGTTTCCTGCTTCTATCTGTACGCAAGCAAAACCGATAATTGGATATCATACTTCCTTTGTACGTAAATTACACACTCAAAAGTTGGAACAAACACTGTCTTGGAAAATGTGTCTTCGAGGTGTTTTGGCTGCTTGGTGGCTTTTATGAAACTCAGCTTAACGTCTCAAGATCAGTGATTCAATTAAAGAATAGAATAGAATTTTTTATTGACCAAGTGTGATTGGACACACAAGGAGTTTGTCTTGGTGCAGATGCTCTCAGTGTACATAAAAGAAAAGATACATTCATCGAGGTACAACATTTACAACACAATTGATGGTCAATATATCAATATAAATCATAAGGATTGCCAGCAACAAGTTACAGTCATACAGTCATAAGTGGAAAGAGATTGGTGATGGGAACGATGAGAAGATTAATAGTAGTGCAGATTTAGTGAATAGTCTGACAGTGTTGAGGGAATTATTTGTTTAGCAGAGTGATGGCCTTTGGGAAAAAACTGTTCTTGTGTCTAGTTGTTCTGGTGTGCAGTGCTCTATAGCATCGTTTTGAGGGTAGGAGTTGAAACAGTTTATGTCCTGGATGCGAGGGGTCTGCAAATATTTTCACGGCCCTCTTCTTGATTCGTGCAGTATACAGGTCCTCAATTCTATTCAAAATTCAAAAAATTCTATTCTATTCTATTCTATTCTATTCTAAAGAAGGACACCATTTTACTCAATTATAGGCAGTCCTCAACTTATGACCACAATGGAGTCAAAAATCTCTGACATAAAGTGAGACAGTTGTTCAGTCAACTGTTGTTTTGCCCCATTTTATGGCTTTTCTTGCCACAGTCATTAAGTGAATCAACACAGTTGTTAAATTAGTAATAGGGTTGTTAAGTGAGTCTGATTTCCCCATCAACGTTGCTTGTCAGAAGGTCAGAAAAGGGGATCACGTGACCCCGGGACACCGCCACCGTCATAAATATGAGTCAAATGTCCAAATTTTGATCACGTGACCATAGGAATGCGGCAATGATCCAAAGTGTGAAAAACGGTCATAAGTCACTTTTTTTCAGTGACCTTTTACTTGAAACAGCTGGTAAATATAATTGCTAAAAAAATAATTGCTACCAACCTGCCTTCCATTGAGGACCTGTATACTGCACGAATCAAGAAGAGGGCCGTGAAAATATTTGCAGATCCCTCGCATCCTGGACATAAACTGTTTCAACTCCTACCCTCAAAACGACGCTATAGAGCACTGCACACCAGAACAACTAGACACAAGAACAGTTTTTTCCCGAAGGCCATCACTCTGCTAAACAAATAATTCCCTCAACACTGTCAGACTATTTACTGAATCTGCACTACTATTAATCGTCTCATAGTTCCCATCACCAATCTCTTTCCACTTATGACTGTATGACTGTAACTTTGTTGCTGGTAATCCTTATGATTTATATTGATATATTGATCATCAATTGTGTTGTAAATGTTGTACCTTGATGAACGTATCTTTTCTTTTATGTACACTGAGAGCATATGCACCAAGACAAATTCCTTGTGTGTCCAAGCACACTTGGCCAATAAATTCTATTCTATTCTATTCTAAATGAATCCTCATAAATCAAGGACTATCTGTTCATACAATGAACCCAGAGTGGGTGATGCTGCACCTTTGGGGAGGGGTTTGATCTTCTATTCTTTTTTAATACATTTTGGATTTGTCTTCAAAGACTTTTAAAAAGTTTCTTACTGTTTTCCCCGAGACTTTTTCAATTGTTAGATTCGATATTTTTACTCTATTTTAAAAAAAAAAAAAAAAAAGTAGCTGTGATTGTGTTGTTCACAGATACGTTTGGGAAATAAATAGAGGTAGTCCTCAACCTACGACCGCAACCGAGCCCAAAATTTACGTTGCTAAGTGAAAGGTTTGTTAAGTGAGTTTTGCTCCATTTTACAACCTCTCTTGCCACGGTTATTAAGTGAATCACTGCCCTTGTTCAGTTAATGTCAATCTGGCTTCCCCATTGACTTTGCTCATCAGAAGGTCACAAAAGGGGATCACGTGACCCTGGGACATTGAAACTGTCATAAGTGCATGCCAGTTGCCAAGCGTCCAAATTTTGATCACGTGACCACAGGGAGAATGCAACAGTCCTAAGTGTGAAAAGCAGTCATAAGTAACTTTCTTCAGTGCCGTTGTAACTTTGAATGGTTGCTAAACAAACTGTTGTAAGTTGAGGACTACCTTTACTTGTTTGGGGGGGGGGTTTCTCCCAAGACTTTTAAAGTGATTCTTGCTGTTTTCCCGAAACATTTTCAATTGTTAGATTTAATGTTTTTACTCCATATTTTTTTAATTGCTGTGATTGTGTTATTCACAGATACGTTTGAGTAAATAAATAAATAGCTAAATAAATAGCTAAATAAATTAGCTAAATAAATTAGCTAAATAAATAAATTTAGCTAAATAAATAAACTAGATAGATAGATGATAGATGATATGATAGATAGGTAGATAGATAGATAGATAGATAGATAGATAGATAGATAGATAGATAGATAGATAGATAGAAAAGGAGAAATTCAAACAAATCAGTCAGCCATTCGTCCTGGATGGTGAAAAAGGAAGTTTTTCTCCTGAAATGAAATTGCAGCGCAGAACCCTCCTGACTTCCTGCCCAGCT